>NW_028172253.1:0-2500 GCF_963971535.1 Notolepis coatsorum
GAGAGAGGGAGAGAGATAAATAAATAATAAATAAAGCCCATTTGAATTTAATTAAAGCAAAGGGGAGGGTGAGATAGAGGGAGATCGAGAGAGAGAGAGAGAGAGAGAGAGAGAGAGAGATAGAGAGAGAGAGAGAGATACAGAGAAAGGCACTAGACACTAGACACACAATTACGTAAGCACTTATTTTTACAGTCTATGGAACACACTCGTTTATTTGTTTAACGTCAGAGAGAGAGAGAGAGAGTGAGAGAGAGAGAGGATAGAGAGAGAGAGAGAGAGAGAGAGAGAGAGAGAGAGAGAGAGAGAGAGAGAGAGAGAGAGAGAGAGAGAGAGAGAGAGAGAGAGAGAGATAGGCGGGTATAGAGAGAGGGAGTGAGCGAGATACATAGAGAGAGAGAGAGAGAGCGAGAGAGAGAGGAATGAAGGACTAGAGAGATGATATATAGTATCCAAAACACTCTCTGTATCCATGTGAACAGGATCATATGGTATATGCCGTCATGGTCTATGCAGCATAGTACAGAGAAAAAGGGGAAATACTTTGGAGTGTCTGATCTGGAGCGTTCTCAGTGTGAGCTCTCTGCAGTAGGGCCATACAGTATAGTACAGTACAGTAGCTGCACGCTGCACACACCCCTCCCCCCACCCTGCTGCCTGTTCTGAACAGATACTGGACTGGCTGCCGGTGGTGGCTGCTTCAGCCTGTCTGGATGACAGACACTTCCTCCTTCGTTCATTAATCTCCATTTAGTTCTGCATTGGAGAGGAAAGACGGAGAAGGGGAGAGGAGGGAGATTAAAGATATGGATGGGTATGAAATGGAGAGAGGAGTCAGAGGGTGGAGGGGGGGGGGGGGTGGGTGGTGGAGGATGATGTGTGGGGGCATAGGAGAGAAGGGAGGAGGAGAGAGTTGAAAGAGGCAGATGCGAGGTGAGGATGTGGTGGCCTAAAAGATGGAGAGAGCGAGTGAAAAAACAGAGGAAGAGAGAGAGGCAGGAGAGAGTGTGATGGTGGTGGTGGTGAGGGCTGCTTTTTGATATTTAACAGGATTATTTCTCCTCACTGTCCTTTTATTTATTTGATTCCTCTCCCTTCATATTTATTCATATGTAAATGCCTGGCGGTGGCAGCATGCCAGCAACAACAGCAGCAGCAGAGAGAACCACATCTGGGATCAGTGCTAACAGCAGCAGCAACAGCAGCAGCAGCAGAGGGAACCAGATCTGAGATCAGGGCTAACAGCAGCAGCAGCAGCAGCAGCAGCAGCAGCAGCAGCAGCAGCAGCAGCAGCAGCAGCAGCAGCAGCAGCAGTAGCAGCAGCAGAGAGAACCACATCTGGGATCAGCGCTAACAGCAGCAGTAGCAGCAGAGAGAACCAGATCTGGGATCAGCGCTAACAGCAGCAGTAGCAGCAGAGAGAACCAGATCTGGGATCAGCGCTAACAGCAGCAGCAGCAGAGAGAACCAGATCTGGGATCAGCGCTAACAGCAGCAGCAGCAGCAGCAGCAGCAGCAGCAGCAGAGAGAACCAGATCTGGGATCAGCGCTGCCACTGCGCTAGCCCACCCTGCGACTGCGCCTGTGCTTAAGTGCATCGTCGATACAAAGCCACAGCCGTATTGAGTGGTCCTGATGGGATTTCTATGGGGGCCTTCTGCAGTCCCGCGGTAGGCCGTGGAACACAGGGCAGGCCCGCAGTGAGGTGGCGAGCGGCTGAGTGTGTGTCTGTCCATGCGCTCCGCTTGAGGAGCTGCTTCCGAGTTTGGAGGGTTCTTTATTGCCTCGACCTTTAGGACATTTTTTTTTGTCCGTACCGGACATCTGTTTGCTCTGTGTGAGTGTGTATTTATGTGTGTACGGCACACTATTACACGTGTGCTTTTTTGTGCGTGCGTGTGTGTGTCTGTGTGTGTGTGTGGGCAGACACCTACTGATATTATTCTTTCCAGGCCTGTGTATTTAATGACCTCGCTGTCTCATTTCATCAGTGGACCTCTGCCTCATCATTAGCGGGCTATGAGACAATATTGGTTTCTCTGTCTGTTGGTCCATCTGTCAGATTAGCTGCGGACGCTCATCTCGCTGCACCGGCGAGAGATGGGGTCCTCTTGGCTGAACGCAGCCCGGCGTCCGCAAACACAGCGGCCAAGGCCGACTGCACTCTCCTCCACACCGCTTGTTTTGATTCCCTTAATAAAAGGAGGATTGGGGATGTCTTGTAGTTGGGCCAGCAGCGACTGGTGGGGGGGACTGGGGACTCTCATGCTTCTCATCTGAGAGAGGAGACACAGGGACAGGCCCCAAGGCTGCCCCGCCCGGCTCCTCCTCACACTGCATATCGATCTGGTCTTCTCTCTCATCCGAGTCAGGGTCCCGGCTGATTGGGTGTACTACTGTACTGTACGGTCGCTGCAGGATAGTCCTCCGTCCCACTGTCTATATTTAACAGATTCATGTTTTTTTTTTTTTTACATCGACAGGGTTGCTCTCCGTATAC
>NW_028172253.1:5000-17500 GCF_963971535.1 Notolepis coatsorum
GGCGAAAATGGCCGGATTTTGTCACTATTTATTTTTGTACTTTATTTCGGTTTTAGGGTTAGGGTTAGGGTTATGTTATTTAATTATTTTGGGGAGCCAGCCCCCCAACTCCTGAAATGCATAGAAATCTATGAAATCTAAATATAACAATCTATGACATTTATAGAGCTGGTAACACGGATATTGGACGGTAATTATTAATACTATTTTTGTCACCTGATTTATATACGGGTGTTACCAGCTCTATCGAAAGTTTATGAGAGAGTTGTGTACAATAGATTAAGCGAATACACCACCAAGCTAAATATACTCACAAATTCACAATACGGCTATGGTTGCTTAACATTCTGTATGGACTCTTCAAAACAATTTACAAAGGAAATAACACAGTCTTAGAACATCAAAAAGAGTATGGCATTCAATATTTACACACCAAACATTTTCAATTTCAGTTTGGAAGCAGGTTTCGTCATAGCGTCTGCTACCATGTCATCTGTTGGACAATAAATCAGTGTCATTCTTTCTTCTCTGATGACAGATCTGATGAAATGGTACTTTATATCCATATGCTTACACCTCTGTCGGCACACAGGGTTTCTCGCAATGGCAATAGTACCTTGGTTGTCCTCATAAACAACAGTTTTCTTATATACATAGTTATCCATCCCTCCGAGCAGTTGTTCTAGGTAAATACACTCCTGTATCGTCAAGGCCAGAGCCATGTACTCGGCTTCACAAGTTGACAGTGCTACTGTGGGCTGCTTCTTTGTTTTCCATGAAACCAGTGAGCTGTTTGTGTTTAAACTAACACAGTATCCAGTTGTACTCCTTCTATCTGTGGTGTCAGCAGCCCAATCTGCATCACTGTAGGCTTTAAGCCCTAGGCCAGGGGTGGCAACCCGCGGCTCGCGAGCCGCATGCGGCTCTTTGCCCGTCAATGTGCGGCTCTTCCATCCATAAAAAAAAAAAAAAAAATAAAAAAAAAAAAAAAAAAAATTATTTTTTTTATTTTTTTTTATTTTTTTTAACTTTTTTTTTTATGTCACTCATTCCATAATGACGTAGAATAAACATTTACATTTTTTTTTTAAATGGTCCATTTGCATGTTCTTGGTATCTGAATCTAGGGACATATATGGATCAGTGTCAGAAATAGTGTGTCTGTTACTAGGCTTGAGTAAATTGTAATGAACCAAAGGAGAATATCAATTCTATTTAAAAAAAAAAATTATCTTTGACTGTAAATAACACCATGCTAAAATTGACCAGACCTGAAAAATCTAAGCAAATGAATAAAGGGAAGATGATTAAACAGAAGGTTTTGTAGATACAGTACTGAATTCTGCCATCTTTTTTATAATGTAAATTTCTCCACCATTTTTCATCATATTGCAACACCGTTTTTTGCAAGACGTTCACAGAAAGGTAGAGAAACTAACTGCGTTCTGTTTTATGGCAATAACGTTCAGGTTTGTGGGAGATAATCCCAAAAAATAAGAGAAATTAAAAAGTAAATCCAGAAGTCAGATGATTGACAGGGGCTGGTGTGAGCTGGGTAGGGTAGTTTTTCGAAATTTGAAAGCCCTGAGTCTCTTCCTTCAAAAGACTACACTCACTTTTGGCTGTGCCACTTCCTCCTGTCAATATGCGCCGGTTTCCGACTCAATGCCCTGAGATTTCTATAATCTTATATTTCACTAATAACAGTTAAAATAATTGGTAAACAAACGTAATGCTGAAAATATACACTTTTACTGTATATCTCGTGCTTAAGAGGTTAACCCTGTGAGGCCCAAATTAAAAAGAAATTAGCAACTTCAAAGGCCAGAGGGTGGGACATATAAACACATTTACTATCAAATAGCATTGTGAGGCTGAACAACAGGACCAATTGACTATACATGTGCTTAAAGGGGAACTATCTTATAAATGGCTTTTTTCAGTGTTTACCATTGTTTCTTAGCTATGTGGACTTATATTAATAGGATATATCTCTCTAATTCTCATATTGGCAAATTCTTCCAATTCTCCTCTCACAATATTCACCCTCACTGAACTGAGTCATCTGAAAATGTGCATATCTGTGATGTCAGAGATTTCTCAGCTGCATAATAATGTGGCAGTTGATGTGGCAGTTGGCACCAGGCCACACAGTGGTTGGAGCCCAGCCTCAAAACGGCTTAAGATCTTGAGGTAGAAAAATGTGGTTTTTAGTACTTGATTAGAAATACAAAACAATGCATTTTTTTTTGAAAAAAAACTAGGTGTTCCATAGACTCACAGGAATTGTGTAAAAGTGCCCAAATAGTGAAAGAAATAGTAAAATAGTTCCCCTTTAACATTTTTTAAATAAACATTATTTTTTTAAATGGCTAAAAGTGATTTTGTAATTTTGCAACCGTGGGTCTCACAGGGTACTTTTAACCCTGTGAGGCCCAAATAAAAAAGACATTAGCAACTTCAGAGGCCAGAGGGTGAGACCTATAAACACATGAAGGGTGCCGTGACTGAAAAAAAATTGAGAAACGCTGGTATATGGTGTGGCTCTTTGTGGTACCACAGTAATTTTTGTGGCTCTTAGTCTCTGACTGGTTGGCCACCCCTGCCCTAGGCCTTTGCTGCTCTTTCTGAAACAAAGTAGTTTATCTACTGTACCTTTTAGATAACGAAAAACATGTTTTACTGTGATCCAGTGTTCCTCTGTGGGATCAGCGAAATGCTGTGACAACTTACTCACTACAAAACACAGGTCAGGGCGGGTACATGTTGTTAAGTAGATGAGGCTACCCACGGCTTCCCTGTACATTTTTACATCTGTCAGTTTCTAAGCATCCTCTTGGTAATCAAGTTTCTGATCACATGGTGTTTCCCTTGTTCTACATTCCTGCATGTCAAAACGTTTCAGGATCTTTTCCACATATCTCTTCTGGGATACTGTTACACAATTTTATATTATATATCTCCCTATCTATGGGTGCGTGCAGATAGGCTGTCTTCACATCCATCTGATGTAGAATCAGATTGTCCTCAGCTGCTTTCTGAACCACTACCCTTACACTGGTCAGGTTGGCGGTGGGGGAAAATGTTTCACCATAGTCTATCCCCTCCCTCTGGCTGAAACCTTTAGCTACAAATCTCGCTTTGTACTTTTCGTGGCCTTCGATCCCTTCCTTGATTGAGTACACCCATTTTCCTCCCACTGTCTGTCTGCCCTCTGGCAATTGTGTGAGAGCAAAAGTGTGGTTGTCCTCTAAGGACCTCATCTCCTCGTCCATCGCTCTCTCCCACTTACTTGACTCTGGGGACACTATGGCTTCCTTAAAGGACTGATTCACGCCACACACCACTCTGTAGCAGTAGTCAATATCGGCGAGTGTACTGTCACACTCCCTCTCCGGGCATAATCTATCAGATATTTTGGGGGTTTGTGTTCCCTTGAGGGATACCTCCCACTGCTTGGGGCACTTGACGTCACCCTCGGGTGCTCCTCGTCATCGCCCTCTGGGGGTGGCTGGCTGTCTGCTTGCACGCCTGTGCTCAGTACGCTAGGCGGGGGGTGTCTCTGCCCCCCCATACCTTACCCCGGAGTCCAGCCATGGCTCCTCTGTCTGTGTCTCGATTTCGCACGTTGTCTTGGTGACAAATTTCACTAGTCTGTGCTTTTGCACCTTCCCTTTACCTGCTGGGCTCCCTCTGTCGTGTCCTACAAAGAACCCTTTTTCACATCTGGACTCAAGCTTGCCTCTGTCCTGCTGGTAAGTATAGCACACTGATCCAAATTTGTGCATTCTGGCTAGATTACATCTTTTCCCAGTCATTGCTGTATATGGGGTGGTGCCCATGTGTTTATTAAAACACCTGTTTCTGGTGTAAGCAGCTTCTTGTACCGCATAATGCCACAGGCTCTTCGGTATGTTACTATTGTGTAGCTTACACCTGGCCATTTCAAAAAGGGTGCGCCATTCCCTCTCTGCTACCCCGTTCTGATGTGGGGAGTAGGGACATGACGTCTCGTGTCTGATCCTGTTCTTTCTTAGCAGTGATTGGAACTCTCTGTTCGTAACTCGGTCCTGTTGTCTGATCTCAAACATTTTACTTCCCCATAGGGGGCTACATCGGCAAGGAACTTTTCCGTGGCTTGGAGCGCATCACTCTTTGCTTTGAGGAAATAGACGAACACTACGCCTGTACCCACATCTGTAAAGGACTGTTCCTTACTGGACCGGCTAGATCGGTGTTAACTAGCTCCAGCGGTCTCTTTACTTTCTCCGTGGGGCCCCTGTTCCTTGTTTGAGTAAACTTCCCTCTTATGCAAACTTCACATTCTTTGTCAGGTCTATGCCTCTCACCTTTAATGTGCATACCGTCTGTCACTGCTTGTAGCTTTAGCAAATCCTTGTGATTACAATAACCCATAATTTCATGCCACGTCTGGATGTCAAGGCTAACAGTCACATTACATTTGTCATTATTATTGCACTCTGTTTGTAAGTAATACATTCTCCCATATACGTCGATATTAAACTGCGTACCATCTCGTTCTACAAGAACATCTTTACCTTCACTGAAGAACACTTCGGCACCGTTAGCAGTAGCAGATTTGACTGAGAATAGTTCTTGTGGGAACGAGGGTATATATAAAGCATTCTTTAATGTCACTGTACACCGGCGTCCCTTACTGTCTATAAGGCGTACCTGTGCGTCTCCTCTCCCTTGCGCCAACCCGTAGGTGCGCTTCCCGTCTGCCAGCTCCATGCTGTGTCCCTCCGGCTCGAAGGATTTATCGAAGTTCTTGAAACTGCTCCTGTCATTGATGATGTGGGACGACGCACCTGTGTCTACGATCAACCCCCTCCTCGGGAGCTGCCGGTGCTGTGTTGGCCGGGTGACGCCTGTAATCCGCGCCCCGAAAACGAAATCCTCTCGTCCCGCCGCTCTTCGTGCGTCATCTCGACCCGTCACACGATCTCTGTTGTCGCCATTTTGTCTGTAGTCGCCATCTTGGCCGCGGCTGCGATCTCGTCCATCGCCGCCATCTTGTTTGTAGTCGCGGTCTCGTCCGTCGCCGCCATCTTGTCCATGTGCGCCGCCTCGTCTCTGGCCGACATCTTGCCCATGTGCGTATCGGGCGCTCTGGTCTCGTTTCTTTCGGCACTCTTTGTCTGTGTGCCCCGATGATCTGCAGAAGTTGCACCAGACTGTCCTGTTGCAGTTATCTCTCCGATGCCCGTTCTCTCCGCATCGCCAACACGTCAGCTCCGTCGTGGGCCTGACCCTTTCCCTCTGTGTCGCTCGGGCTTTCAGTGCTATCCCCCCCGCTTCCGCAACGTCTGGGTGGATATCCTCTGAATCCTCAAAGTTCCGCAGCTTGGCTTTGAACTGCCCCAGTGTCATGTCCGTTGAACCGTGGGTAACCAGTAGCGCGAACAGCCTGTATAACTCCGGCAGTCCTCTCATCACCATTGCCATCATTACAGTGGAGGCTGCTGACCAAATTTTTAGGTGAAGCACAAATTATTATATTATATATTAAATAATATTTTTTAAACATCCCCAACGCTGCAACACCCCCATTTCTCCCAGGTGTCAGGCTCCTCATTCGCTTCCATTCATTTTGGGGACCATGTTTAAATATCATCCTTCTGAAGTATAAACAAACTATACTGCTGTGACAATTTAAATAAAACAGACCGCAGTGGCGTTGCGCAATATGTCGGGGCCCCCCCGCAGGGCAGACCACTCCCCTAAATCAAACCAAGCAGACCATGGCTCGGCGGCCCGATCAAACCAAGCAGACCATGGCTCGGCGGCCCGATCAAACCAAGCAGACCATGGCTCGGCGGCCCGATCAAACCAAGCAGACCATGTACAGTATACAGTGGCTAATATACTATCAATACTACTATTGAATATACATACACTATTCATTTCATTTACACTATACATTTCATCAAACCAGCATGTCATGTCTCCTTTAACTGTGAGTGAAAAGAGGGAGAACTACATTGACCAGATTACCTGGCAATGTTTACTTCCTCCTCCACAGAGGCACTAGATCTGATCAGCCGTGCATCGGCAACATACGCTAGCCTAGCCACAAGCTAGCGGCAAACATTCATTCATTTAGGCAGCACCACTAACACAGTGCACATGCAAATATTATCTGCAGGCTGCATTAGCAGCCAGCAGCCAACGTGATTACATTGTGTTTATATGTGACATAGCCAAGTTAACAACGTTCCAATCCCTTAAGTCTCTAAACAATTCGGCTAGCTAACGTTAGCCATTAGCAAAGAACGCTAGCCTAGCCACAAGCTAGCGGCAACATTCATTCATTTACACTAACACAGTGCACATCCAAATATTATCTGCAGGCTGCATTAGCAGCCAACGTGATACATTACATTGTGTTTATGTGTGACATAGCCAAGTTAACAACATTGTTCTCTAAACAGTTGGCTAACGTTAGCATCCAGGCTAATCAGGCTTTCGTTTTACAAACACTACAACTTACTTTTTTCTGATCCAGGTGCATAAGTCCACTTCTTCATGTTGCTCAGTTGCTGGTTTATACTTCGGTCCTAATGTTGGCGCAAAGTTTAATTTAGCCTACTGTGTGTTGTTACAGCTGTACTGTAAACTACTAGCTACAAGTTAGCGTGCCTTCACTGTCCAAGATGGCACGTTCACGTCAACTACAACTACACTAGTCTTCAACTGAGATAAAAAAAAATATATATATCATCCAGTGCACAACAATAAGTGAACAAGTGACTAAAGATCTTAAAATATGAATGATAATATTAGGCAAATTAATGTTCTTCTTCAGGCAAAATGCACACATGAGATGATGGAACACAACTTTGACTAGAACACTGACGCCAGTCCTGCTGCAGTTCTGCATGTATTTTACCAGGCAGACTCTGATTGGATTTCAAAGGCTGCCAATCATTCATCCTCCGTGTATTATTGGATTGTCAAGGCTGTCAATCATTCAATCCTCCATTCAATGGCAAGAGTTTAACTGCACAGTCCGTGCTTAGATGAAGTTAATAGCCTCTTTTGAATATATTACTGCAGTGCAGGCCTGCTCAGAGCTGTCAACTTTGGCCATTTTTGAAGAAACAATTTATTCACTGGCATTTTTTTTTACAGAGGAAAGCTTTTCTAATAAAAAAAAAAATAAATAAATAAAAAAAAAAATTATTTATCATGTAGTCTCATAATACAGCAGCACATATACGATCCTCTCTGGGAGGGGCAGATGTGAGAAAAAGGAACAGTAGGAGGCAACCAAGGTGTATATAGTCCCAACCTGGTGTAGACAGTAGATGCCCCGCCTACAGCGCCCTCCAGTGGACACAGATATACATGCAGTCATGAGGGCAGTAGAGAGCAATTACAGTCAGTTACAACCATACATACACCCTCTATATTCAACAACTGTCCTTTTATTTATTTGATTCCTCTCCCTTCATATTTATTCATATGTAAATGCCTGGCGGTGGCAGCATGCCAGCAACAGCAGCAGCAGCAGAGAGAACCAGATCCTAGATCAGGGCTAACAGCAGCAGCAGCAGCAGCAGAGAGAACCTGATCTGAGATCAGGGCTAACAGCAGCATCAGCAGCAGCAGCAGCAGCAGAGAGAACCAGATCCTAGATCAGGGCTAGCAGCAGCAGCAGCATCAGCAGCAGCAGCAGCAGCAGAGAGAACCAGATCCTAGATCAGGGCTAACAGCAGCAGCAGCAGCAGCAGCAGCAGAGAGAACCAGATCTGAGATCAGGGCTAACAGCAGCAGCAGCAGCAGCAGCAGCAGCAGATAGAACCAGATCCTAGATAAGGGCTAGCAGCAGCAGCAGCATCAGCAGCAGCAGCAGCAGCAGCAGCAGAGAGAACCAGATCCTAGATCAGGGCTAGCAGCAGCATCAGCAGCAGCAGCAGCAGCAGCAGCAGCAGCAGCAGCAGCAGCAGCAGCAGCAGCAGAGAGAACCAGATCCTAGATCAGGGCTAGCAGCAGCAACAGCAGCAGCAGCAGCAGCAGCAGAGATAACCAGATCTGAGATCAGGGCTAACAGCAGCAGCAGCAGCAGCAGCAGCTGTACCCATTCTGCAATCTGTTAATACAATTTTCAATCAATCAAATTTGATTGATTGAAACTTTTATTAACAGATTGTAGAATGGGTAGAATACAGTAAGGCTCAATACACACATGCAATTGTTAAGGGGATGCAGACCAGAGAAAGACTTTCGTCTTGTTTACACCAGGGTCCCCCATTTTCAATTTATAATGAATTGTAAGTAAGGGTGCAACTAGCACCGTGCAATCCATTCTTTGTGGCTCTAGCAGTGTTTGGAAAATACTACTCATTGCTGCTATGTGCTTAATGTGTATTGATGTGTATGTATGCGTGTGTACCTTTTATAAGGGGTGAACGTGTGGGTTTGTATGCACTTTTAACCTGAGACCAAAATATTAGATATTTGATTTAGAATAGATATCTAGTGTCTCACATGGGACCCAGGCCCATAAAAAGATATTGCTACGTTTGTCATATCCACCGCCCAAATGGCCAGCAACACGTTTAGAGAGGAGTCCACCAGTCTGTCAACCTGAGCTTAATGGTGTGCAATTCTACCAGAGATCAGATCAACTACCTCTTGTCATCTCTTCCGTTCAGGGACTCTAATTGAAGCACTTAACAACCCCAGTAATACTGTACAGACACACACACACACATGCACAAGCACACACAGGTGCACACAGGGGCACACACACACACGCTTGCGCGCAGGCGTGCACACATCATTGTGTGTGGGTGTGAGCAGTTTTAGGGAAGCTGCTTTGAAGGTTTTGCAAGCTACCAATTACTTCATACTGGAAGAAGTTGAACTACAGCAAAGCTACCCTCAGGAGAAATATAGTTTTGTTAACTAAAGTTCATTTGAAATAGTAGATCAAACTGCTTAACAAAAAATTACAATAAATGAAAAGAAAGTGTATAATATCCACATATGCAAAGCAATACAAAATGATTAGAAAATATAAAAGGAAGTCACATGACTGCATGATATACCAGTCAATTGAGTTTATTGCAAAAGCTATAGTGCACATTTTAATAGCTGCCTGCCAGTCGGGCGTGAACCAACACAAAATAACCTTCTATTCAACCTGCTTTATTCACAGATACAAGTGCAGGGAGTGTTCATTTATTTTAAATGTTTAGTTGTATGTGCCTTGAATAATCATAACAACAAAAACTGTACTGTTTTGTCTAGACCTTTGACCTTTTTAGACCATTTAAACATGCTGTAAGTGGTATTTTTCTGTTAAAATAAGTGTGTTAAATAGCTCTACATTTTGACAGCCATCACCCGCTCTATTTTTATCCGATCAGGAGAGAGAACCCTCTATTTCTTTTACTTATTTCAAGGAATCTTACCAAGCCAAATTTGCTTACTCTTACTTGTTTCAAGCACATGTTTGCCTAAAACAATTTTTTATTTCTTATTTTTCTGTTTACTGCAGAGCGGAGGGACAGGGAGACCCATGTTACTGACCAGACAATCTATATCAGTGATGGCTCTCGGAATGTAGAGCTATTGTATCTTATCTTATCTTATCTTATCTTATCTTAACTACATTGACACTTAGTTGAACTACTTTACCAGCAAGCTACTGTAAAAGGCACTAGTTTAACTGGTACCAGTGGCGAATCCTTGTGGAAGCCAACGGAAGCCATGCCTCCCTATAAATTCATATCAAATTATGAAATATGAAAAAAAAAAAAAAAAAAAAATTAAAATATAATTTTTTTTTAATATAGTTTACATTCTTTTTCATCTGTGCATCTGTGTTTTTAAAAAAAAAAAATTAATGTCTCCCTCTTCTCCTTCTCACTCCCTCTAACACACTGTCAGACTGTGCTCACTACTGCAGCTAGTATAGGAGAGAGGCAGTGGGTAGGTCTCTTTCTCCAGGCTTCCAGCATTATAGAGTGAGTCCAAACTCCAAATCCGATCCTAGCCAATCAGATTCGAGCTGACTGCCACTGTGCCACACCCTAAAAGTTTAAAACGGAGCTGGGAGGAAAACACTCAGCATATTTTCCCCCTGGAGGCGGGGCAGGTCAGAAGTTCACGTTTCCACCTGACTACCTAACGTGACATCCCATTAGTAGTACTGAGGACCAGCAGAGCACACCACTGTGGATATTATGATTTAACAAATCTATCTGGCAAGAGGAGGACCACATTATTGACCAGGTAAGCACTGAGCAGCCTGACTGACTAACTAACGTTATCAGGCAAGCTTGTATACCCTTTCATGACTGCAATGCAAGCCAGGTGCTGGAATACGCAGTCACTTATTCCTCCGTAGTAGCCAGGTTAATGTGCACCATCAAGCACTGCTTAAAAGCTAGCGGTGGGTCCAAAATATATCGGATATAAATGTCAAAGGTACCCAGCGTTCCATTAGGGTTTCACACACAGATGCGGCGGGGTTTGAAAGCTCGGCGTTGCTAATAAACATTTTAAATCATTTTTATAAACGAGTAAAACTGAGGCTGAAATAACTGCTTCCGCATTTTACAGTAGGAGCGCTCTGATGGCTGGGCGCGCCGCGCAACAGACACTTGAATGAATGAATGAATGAATGAATGAATGAAAACTTTATTTAACAGATTGCAGAATGGGTACAATACAGTACGGCTCAATACACACAATTGTTAAGGGGATGCAGACCAGAGAAATACGTTTGTCTTGTCACGTTTGTCTAATAGACAGTCATATTCTCTCCCGGTGTTCTGCGGAATCCTACTCCCTCCTCGAAAACAACACCGGCCGGCCCGTATGTTTCTCTCCCACCCACCCACCCCCTCCTAATGTACAGTCCCCTCCCCATCATATGTATATACTCTGTCAGGATCTATGGGTAACAGTACTGTATATTTGATGTCATGATGTCTTGTATGTCATAAATGTCACTATGAATTGAAAATGGGGGACCCTGATGTAAACAAGACAAACGTCTTTCTCTGGTCTGCATCCCCTTATACAATTGTGTGTATTGAGCCGTACTGTATTGTACCCACTCTGCAATCTGTTAAGAAAGTTTGACTGGCCGCCGAGCCATACTGTAGTGTACATGGTGACTGCTTGACCTAAAAAAAAAAAAAAAATTAATAAAAATTATTTAATAATTTTTTTTTAATAATTTTTTTTTGGCTTCCCCTGTTATTTTACCCACGCGACGCCACTGACTGGTACTAGTACTAACTACATTGTGAGGTCATCGCCGCTCACTGACAAGTATGCTAATATGTTGACAGCTATAGGCGAACCCACATCCTCGTGTCTGTGTGGCATAGAGCTGGTCAGAAAAGCTGCCTACTACTGTAGTTTTACACCCCCATAGACTGACCCTCGGTGACCCCACACCAACTGCGCACGTTTGTGTATGTGTGTGTTTGTTTGTTTGCGTGCATGCGTGTGTTCCGTGTTTGTCCGCGTGAGCGGATTGGTCGTGTGGGGGCGGAGCCTGAGGCCAAGAAGAGCGGGGAAAGGGATAATGGACAGAGTCCCGCGGTGACCTATAACACGCACTTTATTGTTATTGCATTATAATAATATTCACACACAGAACATCCCCCAAAACACTTGTGTACAGTAAATATTTTACACCCTGGTTTTAGTGGAATGAGCAGCGATGCGGCGGCGGAAACAGATTTTAAAGCAGATTTAAAGCGCTCTCCTGCTGGTGGCAGGCGTGGCCGATAACGGCGTGTTCTAGTTTAATCTTTAATGGTGTGTTTAGTGGAGGGAGTTCCCTCTGACCACTTTCATTTTTTCACAATTTAGCCCACTTTACTCAGGGGGAGCTGCTACAACACAAGTCATTAAACACTGAAAACGCACCTTTTTCTTTTTCTTTTTCTGGTAGACCTTACCTTAAAACACCTGATTTATAAAGCATTTCATGGCATTTCGAATGGGCTTTTTACGGTAATTTATCCTCCCACGCTGAATTATACCCTGTGTTCACTCTATTTTATTATCTGAACGTTGGTAGGTACAGAGACATATTGTGGGTGTTGAAGCTTCAGTTATGTTTGTGGTTTGTGGTTTGTGTGTGTGTACGTGTGTGCGTGTGTCTCCATGTGTGTGCGTGCATGTCTGTGTGCTTGTGCGTGTGTGCATGTGTGTCTCCATGTGTGCATGCATGTCTGTGTGTATGTGTGTGTGCTTGTGCGTGTGTGCATGTGTGTCTCCATGTGTGTGCGTACATGTCTGTGTGTGTGTCTCCATGTGTGTGCATGCATGTCTGTCTGTCTGTATGTGTGTGTGTGTGTGTGTGTGTGTGTGTGTGTGTGTGTGTGTGTGTGTGTGTGTGTGTGTGTGTGTGTGTGTGTGTGTGTGTGTGTGTGTGTGTGTGTGTGTGCGTGTGCGTGTGCGTGTGCGTACATGTCTGTGTGTGTGTGAGTGTGTATGTTTGTACG
>NW_028172253.1:22500-25000 GCF_963971535.1 Notolepis coatsorum
ACACACACACACACACACACACACACACACACACACACACACACACACACACACACACACACACACACACACACACACACACAGAGAAGGGAGAATGTCTGCCCCCTCCTCCTCACTCTGCCCGTCTGCTGTTCTCTCTATATGGCTATGAACAGCTTGTTGTTAGCTCATGCTAACGTAACGTTCATTTCGGACTTTATGACGCGAGGATTGCAAAGCATGTTATATGCATTTGACCCGTTGCCGAATAAAACAGCAGGGATTTGTTTTGGGTCGCGACAACACTATCCACTAGCTCTGTTTCAATGTCCGCGTTCCAAACGCTACTGTCTGCTGCTGAGACGAGTCCTGCTGTGTTGTGATCTGAGCCGAGCGGATAGAGTCACTGCTCGCAACTCGCGGGGATATTGTTCGCTAGGGATTATGGGATTTGGTGTTTGATATATGGAGTCTTACGCAGAAGGGACATTGTATTTAATCGCACAAGACTACAAGTACCAAGTGGATAGCGCCGTGGTCCATTCATTTACGTCACACTTTTTTTTTTTTTTTTTTGCTTGCGCCACGGGCCATCGCACCCGTGCTAGTGAAGTCAATTAATTCATCGCACAGACTGACGTCAGTGTCGCACGTGCGACATATATATCGCACTGTACAACCCTGCATACATACATACATACATACATACATACATACATACATACATACATACATACATACATACATACATACATACATACATACATACATACATACATACACTGGCAAACTCAGGGGGGGGGGGCAGGGGGGGGCGCTAAAGTGCCCTTTTGAGTGAAATAAATTAGAGGATGTGCCCTATTGGTGCCCCCACGATCGAAAAAAAACGTGCGCTTAAGTGCCCTTTTGAGTGAAAGATATTAGAGGATGTGCCCTATTGGTGCCCCCACGGTTGAAAAACGCGCGCTAAAGTGCCCTTTTGAGTGAAAGAAATTAGAGGATGTGCCCTATTGGTGCCCCCACGGTTGAAAAACGCACGCTAAAGTGCCCTTTTGAGTGAAAGAAATTAGAGGATGTGCCCTATTGGTGCCCCCACGGTTGAAAAATGCGCGCTAAAGTGCCCTTTTGAGTGAAAGAAAATTAGAAGGTGTGCCCTATTGGTGCTCTTCCTAATCTAACCCTAACTAACCATACTGTCATGCACTTGTCCTAATAAACTAACCTACACTGTAGCACTCAACACTTTGATGAACATTGTTACTCAGCTGATAGAGTTGTGCTCTTCCTGATGGCTTGTCGTACAGAACTTGTAAGTCGCTTTGGATAAAAGCGTCAGCTAAATGACTAAATGTAAATGTAAATGTCTTCCAATGGTCTAAACTTGACCATGTGCCCCACGGTTAAATAATATCACGCAAAAGTGCCCTTTTGAGTGAAAGAAATGAGAGGACGTGCCCTATTGGTGCCCCCACGGTTGAAAAACGTGCGCTAAAGTGGCCTTTTGAGTGGCGAAAAATTTGAAGGTGTGCCCTATTGGTGCTCTTCCAATGGTCTAAACTTGACCATGTGCCCCACGGTTAAATAATATCACGCAAAAGTGCCCTTTTGAGTGAAAGAAATTAGAGGACGTGCCCTATTGGTGCCCCTCTAATGGTTAAATGTGACCATGTGCCCCCACAGTTGAAAACATCGCGCTAAAATGCCCTTTTTGAGTGTTGAAAATGAGAGGACGTGCCCATTGGTGCCCTTCCAATGGTCTAAACTTGACCATGTGCCCCGACGGTTAAATAATGTCACGCAAAAGTGCCCTTTTGAGTGGAGAAAATTAGAGGACATGCCCTATTGGTGCCCCTCTAATGGTTAAAAGTGAACATTTATGCTAAATATGGGGTATGCTTGGGGATAACTATATATAAAACGTTATACACTGTTATCTTCATTTTAAGGGTAAATTGGTTTTGCAGCTCCAGATGAATTTTAGTTTGTGGGAGGGGGGGGGGGGGGGGGAATGGCTCTTTTGATAGTAAAGGTTGCTGACCCCTGCCCTAGAGCATGGCCCAGGGAGTGCTTAGTGTGGGGGTTTTTGTTTCACTTCAGGTGCATAAACAAATAAACAAACTTGAAACTTGCATCTGCACCTGCATCTGGGTCTCTGGGCAGAATAGTCAGCCAGGCTGGGGTCAAAGCCAGACACACACACACACGCACGCACACATGCATTAACCTGTTCATTTCTGCAACTAGGGTGGATGGTACTGTAGGGCTGGGCGATTCTTGCTCAAATGTGAATCACGATTTTTCTCTCTAAGAATTTAGATCACGATTCTCTCACACAATTCTTATTTTTTCAATAAAATAATTGATTGCACTCTTTCTTAAACAAACATAACATAACAAAGTGCTTGACTTAAACTTAAACATAACATATATGAAAGTGCTTGACTTAAACTTAAAAGTCTATTGTAACATACAAAATAACTCAAGTCAGAATCGTCATCATTTAAAAAAGTTAACTTAACTT
>NW_028172253.1:30000-34600 GCF_963971535.1 Notolepis coatsorum
TGTGTGTGTGTGTGTGTGTGTGTGTGTGTGTGTGTGTGTATGTGTTACTGTTTGTGTTTCTGTATGATCATGGGCAATGGTGTCCTCTAGCCCTCTAGCCCAGGGTGGTTTTGAGTGTATATACCCTTACTGACTGACTGACTGACTGACTGACTGACTGGCTGACTGGCTGGCTGGCTGACTGACTGACAGACGGACGGACGGACTGACTGACTGACTGACTGACTGACTGACTGACTGACTGACTGACTGACTGACCGACCGACCGACCGACCGACCGACCGACCGACCGACCGACCGACCGACCGACCGACCGACCGACCGACCGACCGACCGACTGACTGGCTGACTGGTTGGCTGTCAGGTTTCACATGGGAAATAACAGCTTTACTAAGCAGGAAGTGTATAGACTAAGGAAATTACTGCCAAAGGTCAGAAAACAAATTCATGAAAGGAAAACAAGTGGCAACTTTTAATTTATTGTTATTGTGCGTTTTAGTCACTCCTCTTCTCTCCATGGAGCATTTTAAGGTTGGAACTTTGAACTTGAATGGGGCAAGAGATGTGAGAAAACGTGCAACGCTGTTTGAACTGGTCAAGTTAAAACACATTGATGTTCTTTTTATACAGGAGACACACAGTGATAAGGTGAATGAGGTGGAATGGAGGAAAGAATGGGAAGGTGATTTAGTGTTGAGTCATAATACTACAATTAGTAGTGGAGTTGGTTTTTTATTCTCAAAACGTTTTATTCCTGCTTCCTATACTGTAGAACATGTTGTAGAGGGTAGGTTCATTGTAGTGAAAGCACATTTTGAAACATTTAATGTGGTTTTATTGAATATTTATGCTCCTTCTAAAGGGCATGAAAGAAAGGCTTTTTTAGATATAGTGTGTACTAAATTGTCCGATTTTAGTCCGGATGATTTCTTATTTTTTTCTGGAGACTTCAATTGCACAGAGAATAACAGTTTAGACAGGAATCATAACCCCATCCAGCTTCTCAAAGTGCATTAAGAAAGCTTGTACACACACACGGCTTGGTTGATGTGTGGAGGAGGTTTCATGGGAATGATCGCCAGTATACATGGTCTCATTGTAGGGATAATGTTGTCTCCTTAGCTAGACTTGACAGTTTTTATTGTTTTAAACATCATTTTAATGTTTTTAAAATGTGTAAAATATTGCCTGTTGGTTTTACAGACCATTCATTGGTAATGTGCAATGTCTTTATAAAAAATCTGGTGCCTAGAAGTGCGTATTGGCATTTTAATTCAGCTTTGCTCCATGAAAAGGATTTTAGGGATGTTTTTAGTTTTTTTTGGGTCCTGTTTAGGAGTAGGAAGAATTAGTTATCTTCTCTTAGGCAGTGGTGGGACTGTGGCAAAGTAGAAATTAAAATGCTTTGTCAACAACACACTCTCAATGTAACTAGAGACATCACTACCTCCATGAGAGATTTGGAGACTGAGATAGTGGACCTTGAGAAAATTTTTGGGTCCACAGGAAATCAAGGACAGTTTGAAGTCCTTAATTAAAAAAAATGGCTTTAGCTGACCTGCTAGGTGTGAAGGCTCAAGGAGCTTTGTTAAGGTCTAGATTTATGAATGTCAATGCTATGGATGTGCCTTCCAGTTACTTCTTCGGTCTGGAAAAGAAGAATGGACAGAATAAATTCATTCACTCTCTTCTGTCAGAGACAGGGCAGGACATCACTGATGCCAGTCAGATCCGGAGACGGGCCGTTGAGTTTTATTCTGCTTTGTATAGCAGTGAGTACACTGACAATGATGTCCTTCTACAGTCTTTTTGTGAAGGATTGCCCACAGTATCACGGGAGTCGAATGTGCTGCTGGAAAGACCTTTGGACTCGTCAGAGCTCTATTCTGCCTTACAGAGCATGGGTGGCGGGAAAGCCCCTGGTATTGACGGTTTGACGGTGGAGTTTTACAAAGCCTTTTGGGACATTGTGAAAGACGACCTTCTCGAGGTATTCAATGAAAGTCTGGCTGAGGGTGCGTTGCCGCTTTCGTGTCGCAGGGCAGTGATAACCTTACTGCCAAAAAAGGGGACTTTGCAGGACATAAGGAATTGGAGGCCTGTGTCAATATTATGCAGTGAATATAAGATTTTGTCAAAGACCTTAGCAAACCGTCTGAGAGAAGTGATGGATCAGATCATACATCGTGATCAGACGTATTGTGTACCTGGCAGGTCAATATTAGATAATGTATATTTAATTCGTGATGTTTTGGGTGTCTCTGATTCATTGGGATTGAATACTGCTCTTATTTCAATAGATCAGGAGAAAGCATTTGACCGCGTTGAGCACAATTATCTCTGGAGTGTTATGAAGAGTTTTGGGTTCAGCGATGGTCTCATTGCTATGGTGAAAGTTTTGTATCAGAACATTGAGAGTGTGTTAAAATTCAATGGTTCTCTATGTGCTCCTTTTGAGGTACAGAGGGGTATTAGGCAAGGCTGCGCTCTCTCTGGCATGTTATATGCAATTTCATTGGAACCCATGTTACAATCATTGAGAAATGAGATGAGGGGGTTAGCTATACCTGGGTTCCAAGATAACATTGTTTTGTCAGCTTATGCTGATGATGTAGTTGTTTTTGTAAAAAATCAAAACGATGTAAATATATTGGAAAGAATTGCTGACAGTTTTAGGGCTGTGTCTTCTGCCAAAATTAATTGGAGGAAGAGTGAGGCGTTAGCTGTGGGAAACTGGCATAGTAGATTACCTGTGTTACCTCAAAACATGATCTGGAAAAGGGATGGTTTTAAATATTTGGGGCTATACCTTGGGAATGACACGATTGTACAGAAAAATTGGGAGAATGTGGTGGAGAGAGTAGAAGGAAGGCTGTTTAAGTGGAGAGGGCTGTTGCCTCAGATTTCCTATAGAGGCAGAGTCCTGATAATAAATAACCTTGTGGCTTCTACCTTGTGGCATAAGCTGGCATGTGTGGAGCCTCCTTCAGGCATGTTGGTGCGGTTGCAGGCAAAGATGGTTGATTTCTTTTGGGATCGCCTGCACTGGGTTCCTCAGAGTGTTTTGTTTTTGCCCAGAGAAGAGGGAGGGCAAGGCCTGGTTCATTTAGCGAGTAGGACAGCGACTTTGAGGCTACAGTTCATACAGCGATATCTGTTAGGACCAAGAGATTTAGTTTGGAGAGAAGTTGCCTCTTTTATTTTTCGACAAGTAAATAGTCTTGGACTTGATGTATCTTTGTTTTTAACAGACCCGACGACTTTAAGGTTAAATGCACTTCCTCCTTTTTATCAGTTTTTTTTTAAATGTTGGACACTTTTCAAGTGCACAAGGAATACTTCTATTAAATCGTTGTACTGGTTACTTGAGGAGCCTCTTGTTCACGGTGCAAGGATGGATATAGGCGACTGTGCAAATCCTGGGCTGACTGGACTGCTGTGTGCTGCCGAAGTGGTACGCCTGAGACGGCTGGCAGACACAGCAGGACCAGAGTTAAAGGATGCTCAGGCTGTGTGTTCGTTATTGGGCCTGAGGTCACAGCGCTACGCAACCAGGGTGCTGAATCTCTGGAGACAGAGGTTGACTGTTGAGGAGCTGGGCATGCTTAGATTATACAGCAGTGGAGCTTTAAAACCGGATAAACAGGATGAGTTTCCAAATATCTACCTGAGCCCTGTACTGGGAGAAATGTCTGGTCCTCTACTTTTTGTAAAGGGTTCAGCTTTTTACAAAATGGATAGGAAATCGTGGTACAGAAACTGTGTCAAAGTAATTAATAAGAAATGGCTGAACAACAGAGTGGACACTGTATGGAGGAGTAGGCTGTGTGCAAGTAATGACACTCAACCTGTGTGGAGAGTTTTATATAAACCTCCTTTAAAAAAACAAACGGCTGACCTTCAGTGGAGGATTCTGCATGGTGCTGTGACAGTGAACGCTTTTGTTTCCATCATCAACCCAGAGGTGGATAATAAATGTCCTTTCTGTGGGTTGACTGAGACTGTTTTTCATGCGTTTTTGGAGTATAACAGGCTTTTAGGGCTGTTTGAGCTGCTCACCGACGTTTTTAGGCTTTTTGGTGAAACCTTTTCTGTTATTGGTTATATTTTTGGAGCAGGATATAAAAAAGACAATAGGAAAAAATGGCAACTGCTTCATTTTCTGGTGGGGGAAGCTAAGCTTGCAGTCTATGTAAACAGGAGAAACAGAGTGGAAGATAAACCGGACCAGGATGCAGTGTTAGTGTGGTGCTGTAATGTGAAGGCTAGAGTCTGGCTGGAGTTCAGGTTTTATAAAGCTATGGGAAATTTGGAGGTTTTTGCTCAGGAATGGTGTTATGGAAATGTGATTTGTGATGTCTTTGATGATTAATTGGTTTTTAACAACATTATGAATATGTGAAGCTCTATTTATTTATTTGTTTGTATTGTTTTTTAATCTTGAAGATGTAAAGTCTTTTTTAAAGGCTTGATGTAAAGTTTTTGTTTCATACAGTACAAAATAAAGTACTTAAAAAAAAAAAAAAAACTCTCTATCTCTCTCTCTCTCTCTCTCTCTCTCTCTTTCTCTCTCTCTCTTTCTCTCTCTCTCTATCTCTCT
>NW_028172253.1:34800-64681 GCF_963971535.1 Notolepis coatsorum
TTCCTCTCCTCACTCTCCTCTGTCTCTTCTCCTCTCTCTCTCCTCTATCTCTTCTCTCTTTCCTCTCCTCACTCTCCTCTGTCTCTTCTCCTCTCACTCCTATATCTCATCTGTCTCTTCTCTCTTTCCTCTCCTCACTCTCCTCTGTCTCTTCTCCTCTCACTCCTATATCTCTTCTCCTCTCTTTCCTCTCCTCTCGCTCCCTCTCCTCTGTCTCTTCTCCTCTGTCGCTTCTCCTCTCTTTCCTCTCCTCTCTCCTCCTCTCTCTCCTCTCTATCTCTCACCATCATTCCTCATTCCTTCTTGTTACTGTATGCCTGCCTGTCTGTCTCTTCTCCTCTCTCTCCTCTATCTCTCCTCTATCTCTTCTCTCTGTCTCTTCTCCTCTCTCTCACCATCATCTCTCATTCCTTCTTGTTGCTGTATGCCTGCCTGTCTCTGTCTCTTTGTCTGTCTGTGTTGCTTTCATTCACTACTCCTTTCCTTTGCCATGAAGTGATAATGACGTGTGTGTGTGTGTGTGTGTGTGTGTGTGTGTGTGTGTGTGTGTGTGTGTGTGTGTGTGTGTGTGTGTGTGTGTGTGTGTGTGTGTGTGTGTGTGTGTGTGTGTGTGTGTGTGTGTGTGTGTGTGTGTGTGTGTGTGTGTGTGTGTGTGTGTGTGTGTGTGTGTGCGTACATTGCACATGTTAGTATGTGTCTGTGTGTGTACATTGATTTGTTTGTGTGTCTGTTAGCCCTTTTCCACCAAAGTAGTTCTGGTTCTTGAACCAGTCCTGTTCAGGATTCTTGGAACCTAAGATAAGATAAGATGTTCCTTTATTGATCCCTTGGGGAAATTCCTGCATCAAAGTATGGGGGAGGGGTGGGGTGGGGGGGGGGGGCACGGGTATGGACAGGGTAATAGAAGAAACAAGAAAGACATAAATATAAGCAATACAATTAGATCTGAATATACAAATATGAGAAAAAATAGACAGTGTAAACAAAGGTGCAGATGAGGGTTATATTGGTTATATTATACGTTACGATACATATAGGCAATACGTTATTTGAATCTGAATATATATACACAAGGTGCAGTCTACACAAGGTGCAGTCTACACAATGTGCATTATACACAAGGTGCAGTATACACAAGGTGCAGTATACACAAGGTGCAGGTATACACAAGGTACAGTATACACCAGGTACAGTATACACCAGGTGCAGTATACACAAGGTACAGTATACACAAAGTACAGTATACGCAAGGTGCAGTATACACAAGGTGCAGTATACACAAGGTGCAGTTTACACAAGGTGCAGTATACACAAGGTGCAGTTTACACAAGGTGCAGTATACACAAGGTGCAGTTTACACAAGGTGCATTATACACAAGGTGCAGTCTACACAAGGTACAGTATACACAAGGTGCAGTATATGCAAGGTGCAGTATACTCAAGGTGCAGTATACACAAGGTGCAGTTTACACAAGGTGCAGTATACTCAAGGTGCAGTCTACACAAGGTACAGTATACGCAAGGTGCAGTATACACAAGGTACAGTATACACAAGGTGCGGTCTACACACGGTACAGTATACACAAGGTGCAGTATACACAATGTGCATTATACACAAGGTGCAGTATACACAAGGTGCAGTATACACAAGGTGCAGTATACACAAGGTGCAGTCTACACAAGGTGCAGTATACACAAGGTGCAGTTTACACAAGGTGCAGTATACGCAAGGTGCAGTTTACACAAGGTGCAGTATACACAAGGTGCAGTCTACACAAGGTACAGTATACACAAGGTGCAGTATACACAAGGTACAGTATACGCAAGGTGCAGTTTACACAAGGTGCAGTATACACAAGGTGCAGTTTACACAAGGTGCAGTATACGCAAGGTGCAGTTTACACAAGGTACAGTATACACAAGGTGCAGTTTACACAAGGTGCAGTATACACAAGGTGCAGTTTACACAAGGTGCAGTATACACAAGGTGCAGTCTACACAAGGTGCAGTATACACAAGGTACAGTATACACAAGGTACAGTATACACAAGGTACAGTATACACAAGGTACAGTATACGCAAGATGCAGTATACACAAGGTGCAGTATAAACAAGGTGCAGTATACACAAGGTGCAGTATACACAAGGTGCAGTATACACCAGGTGCAGTCTACACAAGGTACAGTATACACATGGTGCAGTATACACAAGGTGCAGTCTACACAAGGTGCAGTATACACAGTAACTGGCATGATATACGTCCGTGCAGGTTTTGGTGGTTAAGTGTCAGACATTCCTAATAGTTCTCGTGTTCTGCAGCCGTTGGTTGCTGGCAGCAGTCCATGCCCACGGTTGTGGAGCCTGATGGCCGCTGGCACGAAGGACTGGCCGAGGCGGTTAGTGGAGTGTCAGGGGGGTATGAGTCTGTGGCTGAACA
The DNA here is from genome assembly GCF_963971535.1 of Notolepis coatsorum. Lineage (NCBI taxonomy): Eukaryota > Metazoa > Chordata > Actinopteri > Aulopiformes > Paralepididae > Notolepis > Notolepis coatsorum. Next base: position 37,238 of record NW_028172253.1, read on the forward strand.
TGCTCCTCATCTTGGCTAGCTCCTCTATAGAGGGGGTGGGAGGGGTTCTCCAGGATAGTGGCCAGCTTCCTTCTCATCCTCCTCTCTGCCACCACCTCTAGTCTGACCAGCTTGACTCCCACCGTGGAGCTAGCCTTCCTCACCAGCTTGTTCAGGTTGTTGGTGTCCCTTGAGTTGATGTAGCCGCCCCACCATGCAAACAAGAGGACACTGGCTACTACAGACTGGTAAAATTACTGCAGCAGTCTATTGCACACATTGTAGGACATACTGTAAGTCTCCTCAGGAAGAACAGCCAGCTCTGTCCCTTCCTGTAGAGGGCCTCTGTGTTGTCCGAGCAGTCTAATTTGTTGTTCAGGCGTACTCCAAGGAACTTGTATGTCTCCACCATCTCCACCTCATCCCCTCGGCTGATGATGCGTGTTGGAGGGCTCTTCTTGCCTCTCCGGTAGTCCACCAACAACTCCTTGGTCTAGCTGGTGTTGAGTTGGAGGTGGTTGCTGTCGCTCCACCCTACAAAGCTCTCCACCAGGGCTCTGTACTCATTCTCATCGTTGTCTGTGATATAACTTACAATGGTGGCACCCCCTTTTGTTATGGCAGAAGTCAGAGGTCTAGATGGTGAACAGGACAGCACAGCACCATGGGAGGCGCCGGTGTTGCTCACCAGGACACCTGACTGACTGCCCTAGCAGTCTGACGTACTGTGGTCTGTTGGTGAGGTAGTCAGTGATCCAGGCCACCAGGCCACGCTCCAGCCACATCCCTGTGAGCTTCTCCGCTATAGCCACAAAGGCTGGATGGTGTTGAAGGCGCTGGAGAAGTCAAAGTAGATGATTCTTATTGAGCTGTGTGGCCTCTCCATGTGCACGTAGGCTCTGTGGAGTGGAGTTGTATGTCTCTTCGACATTAGCATACAGCAGGTCCAGTGTCTTGTCTGAGTTTAAAATGGTTGAAATCCCCATTGATGAGGATGAATGCGTCCGGGTGTTTTGTCTGAAGTTGCGCAACCGCGGAGTGGACGGCGTCACTCGCTTGTGCCACCACTGCGCTCAGTGGGATGTAAACAGTCAACACTAACACATGAGTTAGCCCTCGCAAGAGATATATGGCCTATAGTTCAATGACCGGGGAACAGATGCGTTGATGTGCCCATGATGACCAGCTGGAATTAACAAAGACAACAAAGTGTATCATGGAGTACACGAGGCGACAGTGGAGAAGAGAAGAGTAGAGCAGTCGTCGTGGTAATCAGAAGGCTCCCGTTTCGATTCCCACTCCTTCCGGGCAGCGCGTCGAAGTGTCCTCGAGCAAGACACTTAACCTCTAAGCAGGTTGGCACCTTGCATGGTTGCCTCCGCCGTCGGTGTATATGAATGCACCATTTACCATTTTACACAATTCTGCCGGCGTTGTTGTTGTCCATTGTTCAGCTAGTAACGAACTTCTAGCCGGCTCACTTCACAAAAGTTGTTAACGGGTTCCCCCGTTTCAGTCCACCATTGTAGTCGAGGATGCGTCATGAATGGAGGGCGTCGCTTAATGTGTTTACATGTTCATCTCTCATTCCGGTGTTACTCAAATAGTTGTGGGGAGTCCGGTCACTTTGCTCAGGAGGTGCATCCAGTGTAGACATGTTGAATAATGATTTGACAATTATGCCTCGTTTCTGTTCCAGACTGGGAATTACCTTGTTGCTGAAGTGACTACGGTAGTAAATATTAACGTCATGGCTCGACATAACATAACGCTGAAATAACAATCTACCCGCTACTGCATTGGGCTGCATATAGTGCTTTAAACAATCATAATTAGATTCGATTAAACTCAAATGTATTGTCATTATACAGCACAGTACAGTACAACAAAAAGACGGTTGGCATCGAACCATCGTGCCGCACACAGTCCTTGTCTAATCCATCTCTGTCATAGACAAAACTAAATCTGTAATGCTGCCAAAACAGCAGATTTTATCGATGCTGGGGAATATTCTGTGATTGCACTTGTCTTCTCTGATCTGTTATAAGCGTCCCCCACACAAACGGACAAACATGACATGACAGCTGCACTCCCAACTCGTCCCAACCGAAAGATCCCCCTCGGTTCTGTGAAATGAAGTATGCACGAATGACTATACTGAACTTAGTATTCCTTTCGTGTTGCATGACAGTAAATGGAAACAGCGGCAGACCCCTATTGCCATTTCTCACTCAACTTCTCTACAAGTCTCACTCTTCTCCGCCTCCGTCCTCTCGTTTCCAACCTGCAGGATATGACACGCCCCCTCGGTTAACAAGGAAAACTGGGACCAGCCGGGGACCGACTTTGCGTTTTTCCGAACCAATTTATTTTTCTGAAATGGAAGGGAACGGACGAAAGGATCCCGTTCCATGTTGGTGGGAACGCCGGTATGTGTGTCAACTCGCTATTTCTGATGACAGGTGGTTGACATCTCTTGAGATGTCCCTCCCCGACACAGGAGGATGGGGCGTGGGAGGAAGGCGGGCAAAGGACACGTAAAGATGGATTCTCTAAAGAGGAAAAGGAGACTCATTATGCTAGCCTCTGTCTCCTGTCTGCCCCAGCTGTATCAAACGCAGAGGGATGGGTGGGGGTGAGAACAGTGAGGCCATCTCTTTGATCCTCTGTCAACCAACTTGAGCTTTTAGAGGCAGGCAAGATGAAGGGCACCATTAACCAAATCAGGACTTTGCACATTCTCCGTGTCCAGGACCCCCCCCCCCCCCCAGATAGATCTGCAAGAAGTCACGGGCCGTCATTTCATTTGATTATAATTTGTCCCATTTGGAGATGAGATGATGTTTTGGTTGTTACATATGATCGAAATACAGAACCAAGTAATCGGAGACACTCGGAAGCTCTCGTTGGAGTTTGTGTGTCTGCCCGACATATTCTGGGGACAGCAAACAGAGGTCATGCAGGGTTGTCGAAAGTTTAAGGGGGAGGTCTTCCAGTTCCTGTGATCTTGCAGTGGGTTATCAGAAAGAATAGAATCTGCACACTGTTAAACTTGCTCCTGCTATATTTCATTGTGATCAATGTTTCGATCAAAGGATCTTCATCATGATCCTTTGATCCTTTTCTTCTACAACGTATAACGTATGGTGTTGTATATCATGCCAGGCAGTTAGGGTACCTTGTGTATACTGCACACGTGTATACTTTTTACTTTACTTACTCATATTATATTCAGATTCTGAGTGTTTTCTTGCCCATATTTATTGTAACGTATAATATAACTGATAGGGCATACAGACCCTCATCTGCACCTTTGTTTACACTGTTTACTTTAAAATGTTCTGAGTAAATTATATTGTTTACAGTGCTTATTTTTATCTTCACTATAATTGTATTGCCTATGTCTTTCTACTATTACCATGCCCATGCCTGTACCTCCCCTCTCCCTTCCCCCATGCTGCTATGACGCCCACATTTCCCCAAGGGGATCAATAAAGTAATATCCAATATGCTGCAGTGAATTATCATAGATATGAATTCATTTTAAACACTACTGTTAGAGGAGGAAACTGGGCGACATCACAAACGACACAGAGATAATCATTGGATGGAGTTGGTGCCAGTTTCCGGGTGGTTCACAGTTTCCAGCCCCTGTCTGCATGCCGGACATGTGACCAGTCAAATATCCATTGGATTTTCAAATGTCCTGAAATTGAAACGCATCCTCTGTGCAGCTTATAGATCGCTTGTTATCAGACTCTTGATGTTAATTAGGGCTGTCCGTTTATTGCGTTAATTAGATTAATTAATTACACAGCAAATTATCACATTATGAAAATTAACACAAAATTAATAAAACAAAAAAAAAGTATGAAAAAATAAATAAATTATAATAATTAAATCTCATTCATTCCATAATAACATAGAATAAACATTTACAAACTTTTTTTTTAAATGCCCATTTGCATGTTCTTGGTATCTGATTCTAGGGACATCTATGGATCTCAGGGAATGTATTCCCAGTGTCAGAAATACTGTATCTGTTACTAGTACCATATGAAACACACGTTTCATATGACTTAATTCTGTTTGAACCAGTTCTGTTTCGTATTCGCTCTCGCTCAGCATCGCTCTCTGCACTATCTCGCATATGTGCACGCGCACTGAATAAAGACCACAAATGTACCTTTAATCCCAATATTCGTCTGACCACACCCCTATCAGCTTACCCATATAAGCAGGGGTGGGGCCACCCACTCGCCTCCTTCTCGCTTTCACCACAAGGAAGAAGTGCCTCGGTAGATCCCCACACTTGACACCACGATGGAAGAAAGGATTAGGAGCAGCTTTGGGAAACAAGGATACGTTGACATCATATCTTTATTTTCTCTCTCACTTTTTTCGAGAAAATACGGCGATATTGTCTTCGTACTGGAGTGTCTGGAAGATGATGATCATTCTAAAAACCCTCCACCGGTTTTCGTATTGGGAGCACGCCGCTGCATGCTTCTCAACTGCAGTTCCTTGCTGTGTTTGTTGGGGTGAAACCTGTCAGGCCACAGCTGAACTGTCGGACGCGCCGCTGTTGTGAGAAGCGGTGGGTTTCAGGTTGGGTGAGTACTGTTGCTGGCGGGCTTCACTTGTCTGTTAGTGCTATGGGGGCTACTTGACAATGTTTATGGAAACCGGCCCCAGGCTAGGGTCCTTTGTTCAGCCACCTAGGCGACAGAAGACCTTGGTCTGAAGACCATTGTAGTTTTAACTAGTGGGCCGCGACCATTAACACTGGTGATCCCTGTGTGTTCTGGACGAGTGGTTATCTCTCTGTCCCGTGTTAAGCCCCTTCTTTCATATCCAAATGAGAGTATTCCTTCACGAGGAGATATGTGCATGGATGTGCGATAGCGGCAAATCCATGTTCAAGTCAGCTACACAGGCCAGTTTGGTATTGTGCTGATTCCGTCGGGTGTTGGTAAAATCACCGTTGTAAAGCAGTGTTGACATCTTGTTTCTCTTTTCTCTTAAAAAGTGAGGGGAGGTTCAGAACGGCGGCCTGTCTGGGTGAGTGTTATGTCATTGTATACATGTTCAGGTGATAGCTGCTTAGCTTACGGTTAGCCAGTCAGCTGTTAGCTGCTGCGTTAGCCTGCTGGGATCGCTGCATGGCCTACTTAGGTTGGGCCTACTGTTAGCCAGTCAGCTGTTAGCTGCGGCGCTAGCATGTCGTGATCACTAGGTAACGTTAGCTTGCTGCTATAGGCCAAGGCCTGGCGCGGGGTAGCTTTAGCTCCTCGCGCGCCGCCGCAAGCTCGCTTCTGGTCGCGTGCGCCGTTAGCTCGGCGTCTCGCGAGCAGGGGCAGTAGCGACCGAACGGTTGGAGCGGCCGTTAGCTTAATGCTACTCTGTTGAACGTGCTTTGATTATAACATGTTTTACACTCTTGACTACGACGTCATCCTTGACAGGGGATGTTCGTCGACCCTGCCCTGAGCCTGGACGGGGATTGCGTCAACAAAGAGGACTGTAGCGACTGGTTGGAGCGACGCCGCTGCCCAGTTCGGGCAACACAGGATCGGCTGTGTTGTCTACGGGGTCTTGAGTGCGCTTCGCTGATCTACGTTCCGGGTAAGACAAGGTTTGACCAGACCTTATAACACGTCTTCTGGTTTTACTTTTCTAAATGTTTTGTGAATAACGATGTTTTCCCAAAACGTGTGTTGCTGCAATGCATTTAGGATACGACGCGAGTTATGTGTGAACTGTTTTTGTCACTGGCAGTTAGCTTCTCCGTGCAAATCGGGTTGTTGTTACAGATGTGAAAATGATCTGGTTGTTGTGTGAGAAACATCATGGTGTTTATATGTACCGTGTACTCACAACTAAGGTAACTAACCTATGAAGCTATGCTTAGTGACAAGTGAGTAAAAGAATGTTCTTTTCTCAGCCTGTGATGACAATGAACAGTGTGTTCACATATTAACAGGTTTTCCTGTTTTAACTGGCCGTATTAAGGGTAAAATAGGAGGATTGTGTTTCCCCCCGGTTCCCTGGGGACTTTTTCATCCTCCTATCAGACATGTTGTGCACTAAATTGTGTCTTTTGTGTGGTAGGGATGCGATGTAACCCTTAGCTTGATTGCTGAGGTTGTGCTAAAACTGCTGGAGAAACTTTATTTTCCTAAAAGATTGTTTGGTCGCTGTCGTGTGTGCTTAGCAAGGCCTGTGGCCGATACTAATCGAGAATTATGTATTCTCACATTATGAAAAACGGCGTTCCTCTGTAGAGTGTTTTTGCCATTTTTTGTAGGTGATGATGGGTTGTGTGTGTCATGTGACCTACAACTGGGTTGGACTGGCCACAGAAGCACATGTGTATGTTGGACCGGGGCTCTTAGAGCCCTCTCTATTCTGTGTTTTTTCCTTAGTAAAAATCAGATAGCAGGTTAGCTCATGCGCTGTGTGGAGCTGTCAAACGCTTCATAGAGCTGACTATGACTGTGTCATATTCTCTTTTCGTCATTACATCGTATCATGGGTGTGGGGTCGTAAAGGGGTGAACTGGTAACCTTTCCTCTCCTCCTTGTTTCTGTCGGTCAGGGGTACACCCCCTGTCCTTCGAGGTTCCCGTCACGTGGCGGTTTGGCACGTTACGGGGGGGGGGGGGGGGGGGGGCGTTTCCTGGTCCCACGGCCTGGTATATTGGGCGTGTGCACCGCAGGAATTCCCCCGCCATAGAGTACGTCACCGTGCACGTCTCTGTTGGTAGGACTTCCGTGTGCTGTTCAGGTCCATGTGATGGATCTGTTTCAGGGGGGTGGTCAGGGCTCCTCCTCACCAAGCGCCTATTTCGGGCCTTCTGTGAGTTCGGACTCCTTCTTCCATGTGAGGGAGCCTCCATCAGAGTACAGAGCCTTCCTCCTCAGATTGTCAAAGTGAGTGGACCCTCTAGAAGGTGTCCTATTCTATTGTATATGTATTCAATTCAATTCGATTATTGAGTGTGTATGGGTTCAGTGCCTCTTCCCCGGAGAGCCCTAAAACCAATTTTTTACATGGCTCAAGGTGCAATATATTCTTTTCAATCTGTACAGCTCGCGTGGGAAGTCTCTCTGGGGATCCCCGTCTCCTTCCTGTGGGAGGGTGGTGGGATGTAAAAATGTGAAACATTTTTACCCCCGGCTGTGTAGACTGGGATACATACTGTTGATGCTTCCTTCTTTTCTATTCAAAAAGTGTTGGAGTTAGGAAGTGTCACACCCCTCTTGTCGTTCCCCTGGGCGACTTGGGGATTCAATGACAGGTCTAAATAGCCTGTTCATTGATGGGGGTGTGTCCCGACGCACGTATAGTGCTAGCTCGCTGTAAACAGGCGACTGACTGGCACGCCTTGGTTGCTTGTGGTTAAAACGCCGTTTTTATAAAGCAACTGAGATGGGGGTTTTTCCTCTTCCGACGACCAAATCCCACGACCTGGGTTGGTTTTCGTCGGATTCTCGTTCATGTCTGGGGGATGATGACGGAATGGATCTGAACATATGTAGAGGGGTCTCACGCCCTTGGGGTGGGCCACCAGGCGCGGTTCGCCCGAACGTCTGGGTGGCGCTTTCTTTTCATGTTAAGATCGACACGCATATCTGCCCTTTCTCCTGGAGTAGGCATGTCGGCGTGGTTAGGGCACAGGACTGGTTCTGGTCACGCTGGTCCGGATCAGTTGAACCCGTTGTCCGCCGGGGATGCAGATCTGCTGTTCTGGTACCCTGAGGGACTTGGGCTTTTTTCAGGGGGAAAAATGCCAGGTCGGTCCGGGTGTCACAGGGTTAAGCGCTATGGAGACCCTGGTTGGGTACGTTTTTACTCAGCACTGTCGTAATGGCTTACGGCCATGCCATTCTGTACACGCTCGATCTCGTCAGATCTCGGCCGCTACACAGGTTGGTCCTGGTTAGTACTTGGTTGGGAGACCGCCTGGGAATACCAAGTACGGTGTGCTTAGGGGCTGGTTCTCCATTCTTTTTCGCTCCTCTCTCACGCATGGCGAAGAGGGGCCTGTGGGGGTGGTTTTTGACCTCCTCTGGTGACCCTGTGCTTCCCGTACCGCCAGGCCCGGTCCGAAGTAATGTTTCGTCGACCCGTAGGCCTGGGTTAACCCTTTTTTGGAAACTGAAACACTTGTACTGCGGTATAGCCGGTGTATACCCGCAGGTGTGTTTTGGAGTTTTTTCTTGAGGGGTTATAGGAACAACCACCGCATTGGGTAACACCAAGGTGGTTGATTCCCTGGTGTGTTGGAGCAGTGTCAACTCCCGGGTTCACCGTTGAGGGTGCCCCTGCACGTTCATGACGTCTGCCAATCGTGTCAGCCTTCTCTGCCTCGACCCCTCTGGGTGGTGGTTTTTAAATGGAGGCTTGGTCATGCAACACCGCCAGCTTACGCTCCTTCCGCCGGCGCGGCTGTGTTCAGCTGTCCCCTCTGGCGCCTGTCTCGTCCGCAGTCTCCAGGCTAGGGTTAATAGCCTGTTGCCTGGTTTTTCCCCGGTGCGCTGCCTGCTTCCGTTGGTTAACCTTTTTTGTGTGCTTACGGCCATGCTGACTGCCTGTTGCAGGGTCAGTGTGCCAGGCGGTGTACTATTGGGGGGACGGGGCCCGCTCGGCTGAGGGGCCTTTGTCCGAATACGCTGGCGATGTGGGGGGCGGGGCACTACGTGCCCACCTGGTGGGGTCTTGATGCTGGCATCATGGACTTCTCCGGGCCCCCATTCCAGGGAGTCCAGTCCTTTTGGTGGGTCTGGGTCTTCCTTCGCGCTCCGCTGCTACGGCCTTGCCACGGGGTTGGGTTTGCCCTTGACCCTGTGATTCTGGGGGCAGTAACGAGGTTGTTCCTCCGTTCGTTCCCGGGTGGCATGCGGGTTGTGCGTGTGTGTAGTCGTGGGGTCAAGCCACGGTCTGCTCACCCTGTGCGTTGAGTTGCTTGAGTGCCTCTTCGCACGGTCGGGTCCGTCGCCCTCCCGTGAAGCCCCTAATAGGGGGGGTGCCCTCCATTAGGGTGGGTCGGGGGGGCTCGGCCCTCCCTGTTCTGATGGTTGTGGGGGGCTGTCAGCGGGGTGTATTTGTCGGCCGTTGGCTCTCGCTCGGCCTCCCTTGTGCAGAGAGCGATGCCGAGCGAGAGCGAATACGAAACAGAACGTTAGGTTATGACTATAACCAAGTTCTGTTAGTATAGCGACGCTCGGCATCCGACGCCGCTGCAGCCTTTGACCTCGCCTTGTGGCGAAAGCTTGGGAAGGAGGCGAGTGGGTGGCCCCACCCCTGCTTATATGGGTAAGCTGATAGGGGTGTGGTCAGACGAATATTGGGATTAAAGGTACATTTGTGGTCTTTATTCAGTGCGCGTGCACATATGCGAGATAGTGCAGAGAGCGATGCCGAGCGTCGCTATACTAACAGAACTTGGTTATAGTCATAACCTAACGTTACACACACTGCTGTGCTTAACCTAAAACACATTTAGCAATTCTACTTCTCAGTGATTAGAGTACTGTAAGTGAAGTACGCAGAGAATGTGCAAATATACAATAAATTCACCAAACACTACACAAGACCAATGCTGTAGACTGATGAAAATATAATTTATTTATCTACATATACCCAAATCAATGATGCAGACTGATGAAAATATAAATGTTCTCTCCATATAACCAAATCAGTCAACATTTCAACATGGAGAATCACAACAAAACATGTCCCAGTTTTCATGCTACTATGTGCATAACACTGTAAGCTCAGCAAATATCAGACAAACATAAAATACTGTATCCAGTACAGGTTAAAATTACAGTAAAACAAAAAAAAATTTGGAAAAATGTAAATAGAGTACAGAAAATACTAGACTTATTATCTCTTTGCCTAGCTGGATCTGGCAAGAGACTTTTTTGTTGTGATTCTCCATGTTGACATGTTGACTGATTTGGGAAAATGGGAGAAAATGTATATTTTCATCAGTCTGCATCATTGGTTATCTTGTGTAGTGTTTGGTGAATGTATTGTATATTTTCACGTTCTCTGTGTACAGTACTTCACTCTCCTTCCATTTTGGTTGAAGACAGGTGAACTCACGTGCTGCATTTTTATAGTGCTTAAACCTGATTGGTGTATCTACAATTAAGCAATGGTGTGTTTGCGCATCTGATGGCTGTGTTTAACCAATTGGCTCATATGTGTGGTAATTTGACATTCTGTGTCTAATGTAATGCAAGTGTGTTTAGTGTTTTGCAAATCACTGTGTGTATTGTTTTGCAAAAAGTGTGAGGCTGACATTGTGCTTATAGGGGTGCAAATCTGCGCCTAAGTTTTGCTCCTTGAGTGTAAGGTTTTGATAATTGTGTAATACTTTTGATTTGAGTGTTTATGCAATTGAAGAAAACTGTAAAGACTAGAGATTAACTGTTTATTTCGTTTGTACATAGGCTGTGCATATGTTTGTTTGTTTGTTTATTTGCTTATGTGTATGATTCTTAACTGTTTTTATTTTGTTATTGGTGTATATGTGTGTATGTATGTACAGTATATGTATATATATTATATATATATATATATATATATATATATATATATATATATATATATATATATATATATATATATATATATATATATATATATATATATATATATATATATATATATATATATATATATATATATATGTATATATATATGTGTATATATGTATATTTGTACTCCTGTTGGGGCCTCTTGGACCAGATCAATGTTTTATCTGGCTAAATAAAGGTTAAATAAATAAATAAGAAACTGATGATTTGGTCCTGTTAACTTTGAATTTTCTATGGGGACTGCCCAGATCCCTCTCATGGACATGGACCTCACTTTGAGAACCTCTAATGATTCTAGTTCTTCAGTATTAATCTCTAATTACTCTAAAATTGCGTATTTCTATGTCTATGTATTTCTATGTCAACCCCCCGGGCTGAAGCCCCCAATGTTTTCTAACCCTAAAAACGCCCCTGCTCTGGATCAAAAGTTAATTTTTCAAGATGGCGTCAGCAGATATTTTCGATTTGGCCATCTGACAAAAAATGCCGGGATTTTTCGGAGGGACACGGGGGCTAAATATTTTATAAAAGGTCCATAGAAGTCAAATCAATCATCAAAACATCTTAGCCAGAGAATGGTCACAGAATGTTGGTTCTTGACCCAACTATAGGCTTGAGTAAATTGTAATGAACCCAATGAGAATATCAATTCAATTCTTAAAAAAAAAAAAAAAATTTACTGTGAATAACACCATGCTAAAATTTACCAGACGTGAAAAATCTAAGCAAATGAATAAAGAGAAGATGATTAAACAGAAGGTTTTATAGATACAGTACTGAATTCTGCCAACACATGCCATTTGAAATCTGATGATAGAATATAAAATATCAGGCCTAAAATGGTTATGCGATTAAAATGCGATTAATTCGATTAATTAATTACAAATCCTGTAATTAATTAGATAAAAAAATGTAATCGCCTGACAGCACTAATGTTAATACAAGAGTACGAGTTCTGAGTAGGATATTAATAACCACACAACTGCCTAGACTGTATGTGGGGAGGTGGCTGTGGGGGAAGATATACTAGTGCAAGTAAACTAGTTTAGCTGTGGACACCCCTGGGACCTGCTCAAGGACCACTGCTGGTCCACAGACCCCACTTTGGGAACCACTGACCTGAAAAGGCTGAGGGCGGGATCCACTAAGAATGGATTGCGCGGTGGAAATTGCACCCTTAAAGGCCAACCTCTAGGTTAAACCCTACTGATCAATTATGGGTAGTTTACATCATTGGTATATAATTTCATTATTTATTTATTTCCATTTGACACCGGAAATGCCACTCTGAAAGAGTTAAAAAGGTCCACGCACGAATAACATGCACGCGCAAATCAAAAAAGCTTATCAAAACGGCGACGTCACAACAGGTGTGGCTTGCATATTAATGAGCCGAATCTAATGTTGCTTTTCCACTAAAATAAAGTACTCAGTTTGTCTCCGTGTGGGGAGGCGGGGCTGCTGGTGATCAGCATGAGAGCTCCAGAAATGACACGTGAAAAACTGCAGACCACTGATTGGTCAGAAGAGAGACGCGTGACGTCACTGTTTGGGGAGTCTGAACGAAAACAGAATGTCCGCGCCGCCATCTTTAATGTCTCGCGTAGGATATCTTTTGTATGTTTGCAGCAAGAAACGAGTGCAATAAAAAAGGATACAGTCACTGTGTATTCTGCCTCATTTATTGATGAAACAAAACCGACATCAACACAATTTGCCACCGAGCGGAGAGTTTAGTCTGACAAAAAGATCGCTGATTAGTTACGCTTGTTGTTGGGGGTTAGGGACGTAACGTTAGTTAGCCTAATGCTAACGTTAGCAGATAGACACGAGAGGCTATCTGTGTAGAATAGACACAATGAGGTAACGTTAGCGTTAGCATAATAGACACAACGAGAGTCTGGTTAATGTTGTTATTGATTGATTGAATGAAAACTGTGTTTTACTCTGGCTTGCCAAGCTCATCATAGCCCCTTTCGTGACTGATGCACCGAGTGAAGCTTGTGGACTCGACAACAGCGGCGGCCGCAGGGCGCCGGAGCCCGCAGCGCTAGTTAGCTCATAGCTATCGTGTAACACTAGCCTTTGCGGGCTCGGGCGCCCTGCGGCTGCCGCCGCCGTCGCGTCCATGGGCCCCCCGGCAGGGCACCCGTGGGGTCGGGTCGGGGTGTACAGAGAGGAGAGAACCATTTTGGGTCGGCCGTTCATGCCGACCAGCGAGCCGGATGTCGGGATATGTTGTTAGCACAATAGCTACCAAGCTAAGCTATGTTATCTACTAACGTTATAAACACAATGTGTACAACGACACAATGATTTACATTATTACAAATATGGTAACGTGGTTAGCTTTAGAGATGGATGGATGGCTATAATCACGGAGCAATAGTGAGGTGAAACAGATACATTTCCATTCGGCTAGTAGTAGCAAGCATATATCTATGGTAGCAAGGCTCTCTGCCTGCCACTAGCTGTGTGACTCTCAGCGCCCCCTGGTGATACCCCTGGTGACCAATACCTGTTGTGACGACATTACACGTGCACGTTATAAACCATTGATTAAAATATGCAAGTGCATGTTGATTGTGTTGGGCAGACAAAATGTTTTGATAAAAACGCTAAAACTGGGTCAATTTCAATACTTTTTTTTACAATTCTTCATGAAAGTCACTGTTGGCCTAGTCCACATTGTTTATTGAACAAAAATACAACGTGGAGGTTGACCTTTAACTGCGCGGGGTTTGCGCGCGGTATCCACTCCGTCTTTGCGAGCTATCCACATTGGACATTGCGCGGATGAGATAATACCTAATAACATCTGCCTCAATAATAATATAGAACACCTTAAATAGCTTACATACCTCCCCCCCTCCAAAAAGAAACGTCCTCGTTTCCTGACACAGATAACAGCATAAACACAACAACCCAATATTTCAAATACCTCAATGATTGACAACCCAACCAAAATGTAACTGAGAGATTTGAACTTGTAATCTTGTGCTCCGCAACAGCCGCGTCAACCAGTTGAGCTAAACAGTCCAACCCGTTAGCAGGTACTGGTTGACTGCGACTGATGATTCTATAGTTTACATTTGTCATCCACAAATTAAATATTTTGAGCAGACCTGTCCATATTGCAGAATATTTATACCGAATTTAGGCTCTGTGCCAGTGAAGATATTTTATAATTAACTAATATTTTGAGTGAGAAAGTTGTATTTAATGTTTAGTTAGGATAATAGAATCTGCATTATCATATACTCCAGAATAAACGTTTCATTGGCCTGCTTCCAGCATCTACTCCTCATGGACCGACGACACGTTATAAATGAAACGTTTATTCAAGTGTGCGTTGGTACAATTGGAACGTGAGTCAATAATGATCATAATAATAAACATATTTATATAGCATTACGATGCCTGCGTCTGACAACAATTACTGCTGCCATGATAACCTGAAGAAGAACCTTTACAGAAGAAAGAACAACGCAGGAGGATATGGACGAGAGAGAGAGAATGAGAGTGAAATGGAGATAGATGATAGAAAGATATAGAGAGATAGAGATAGGCAGAGAGGAAGAGAGTGAGAAAGAAAAAAACATATATAGACAGGAAAGACAATATATATAGAGAGAAAGGGAGGACGTGAGGGTGAGTGTGAGAGAAAGAGAGCGAAGAAAGAGAGCAAGTAATAAAGGAAGAGAGACAGGGAGACAGTGTGTTGCTCCAAGAAAGGCGCGTGGGTGGATGACCATGGAGACTAAGCGTCAGGGTGGTATATGTGCAGCTGTAGCGAACTGCATCTCAACCCAGGTGGGTCTATCTCCCTGCCTGCTAACCGGTTTCAGTGGGATTCTGTTGCTAGGGGTAAGAGTAACAATGTAAACACTTCAACAGGAAATAAACGTCTGTTTAGATCATTTATGTTGTCACTTTGAAACTGGGTGGAGCAAAAAGCAGGTAGCTACAGTACATGTAGGGTGGGGGAAGCATACGGAAACACCTGTCTGTGCTTAACTGCACATCATCCTTTTACATATCTGTAGATACTATATCTATATCTGTACATATCCTTACCTACTCTTACTAGTTATGCTACTGGCTATTACTACCACTGCTACCATGCCTGTGTCACTGTACATATTATATTACAACTCTCTACATACATCTGAGTAGTACTAATTTATATATTGTATACCCATAACCTGTACATTGTATATTGCTCTTGCACTGGGCTGTTACATTTGCACTCTGGTTGAATGCCAAACTTATTTTTGTTGTACTGTACTTGTGCTGTATAATGACAATACATTTTAATCTAATTTAATCTAATCTAATATGAAGGTATATCATCATGGACCCATGCAAAGGTATGGATTTTAACAATATTGTCATCTACGATAAACATATTGCAAAAATATATACTACAAACTTAATTCATAAAGTCTATTTAATCACCTGTTACACTGTATATTGTTATGCACTTTACTGTTAACCTTGCACTCTGGTTAAATGCCAACTTCTTTTTGTTGCACTGTACTTGTGCTGTACGATGACAATTCACTTGAATCTAATCTAATCTAATCTAATCTAAAAAAAAATTAAGAAGAGAGGCCATTCTGAATGAAACAGCACCATGACAACAAGATAACAACTTAAAAAAAATCGAATCTCACATTGTAATTTGTAGTGAAACACGAAAGATTGTCAAATACAGTTATAGCCATCAAAACGAAGAAAGATATTGTGATATGATACGTGCGCCGTATCGCCCAGGCCTGGCTGCATGCGTCTGCTAACACATTGGCTATAGGCTGTGTTTCCCTGCATGCTATCATCTTCTCATGCTATCGTTTTCTCTGCCTTTCTCTGCCCGTATTGTCTTATTCCTCCCCTCCCTCCCTCCCTCCCTGTTAGGCATGTGTAGAGGCACTGTTAGTTCATTTATCATACTGTAGGGTTCTGCTCGCAGCTCCAGACTCTGTGATTAATGGCGACCGTTCCCGCACTTAAACATTTAGCTTTGTTTCGCTGACATCCCCGGTTGGTACGCCGGTCACCATGGGTTACTTAGCGCCGGGTCACTGCGGGAATGGAGCCAAAATATGGAGCAAGGAGGAAAACTATTGGCCGTATCTGCCCCCCACCCCGCCCCCCCGCCCCCCCCCCCCCCCCCCCCCCACTTCACCCCCCCAACCCTGTGACCTTAAGAGTTTTTTTTCGGCCGTAGAATAAACGGGTGAAATAAATGATTGATTGTGAAAAAAATTACGTTTCTAGCAGGGCACAGTCAATTGTGAAATTGCCTTGAAGCCCTGTCTGGCCTTTAACAGAGATATAGATACATGCACTTGGTTAATTAAAAACACAACACATCCCCCACTGATGGATCACACAGCATTAGACCAGCTGTGTGGCCATGGACGGGCCTCCGCCTGGGCTGCTGGGCGGCACGTCTTTCCCCCCCTCTCTATCTCTCTCTCTCTCTCTCTCTCTCTATCTCTCTCTCTCTCTATCTCTCTCTCTCTCGCTCTCTCACTCTCTCTCACTTTCTAAATCAAATCAAATCAAATTTATTTATAAGGCCCGACAACACACGTTAATGTCCCCATGGGCCGTACAGGTCTTCTTTAAACAAGTCAAGAAGAAAACATAACAATAAGTCAAGAACAGAACAAGAACACCATAAGGTCAAACATTTTTAGATGAATGCAAAAAATTTAAATTAAAAATTTAAGAATGCAAGCACAGCTCAGCATTCAATACCATAGTCCCCTCCAAACTCATAGCCAAGCTCAGGGACCTGGGCTTGAACTATGACCTCTGCCAGTGGGTCCTGGACTTCCTGACGGGCAGACCCCAGGTGGTAAGAGCAGGCAACTGCACCTCCTCATCCATCACGCTCAACATAGGGGCCCCCCAGGGCTGTGTTCTGAGCCCCCTCCTCTACTCCCTGTACACACATGACTGCGTGGCACAGCGGAACAACAACACAATCATCAAATTTGCTGATGACACAGTAGTGGTGGGCCTGATCTCTGCCAACGACGAGAGGGCCTACCTGGAAGAAGTAGAGAATCTGTCACAGTGGTGTCAGGAGAACTGCCTCTCCCTGAACGTCAGCAAAACAAAAGAGATGATTGTGGACTTCAGGAGGTCGGGGGTCAAGGACTACAGCCCCCTCAGCATCGACGGGGCACCGGTTGAGAGAGTGAACAGTTTCAAGTACCTCGGAGCCCACATATCCGAGGACTTGACATGGACCACACACATTGACAGTGTTGTGAAGAAGGCACGACAACGCCTCTACTTCCTTTGGCGTGTAAGGAAGTTCCAAGTCAGTCAGAAGATCCTTAGGAACTTCTACTCATGTACAATAGAGAGCATCCTGACTGGTAACATCACCTCCTGGTTTGGGAATAGCACCGCACAAGACCGCAGCAGACTACACACAATTGGAGGTGGGATTCCCACTCTCCAGGACATTTATAACAAGCGTTGCAGGTCCAATATTGTCACAAGGAAAGATGAAATTACATACCTAGGTTCCATCCTAGAGGCAAATCTTTCCTGTGACAAAATGGCATCCAATGTAATAAAAAAAGTCAACCAACGAACTCGATTCTTGTACCGGATCTCCTCTCTGGTAAACAAGAATACCCTGACGACTCTGGCAGGAGAACTCATTCAAGGGTACTACGACTAGGCTTGCACCTCATGGTACCAAAGCACCTCAAAAGCGCTAAAAACAAAATTACAAACATCTCAAAACTAACTGGTCAGACTACTGCTTGATCTTACTCCTAGAACCCACCTCACCCCTGCCCACTTTGACAACCTAGGATGGCTTAGAGTAGACAACAGAGTACAGCAACTTGCAATGGGCCTGGTCTACAAGATACACTACACGACTAAGGTACCCATGTACATGTCAAAATACTTCCCAAAGGTAAGTGAATACCACGATCACAACACCAGAGGGAGCTCCACAAATCATGTTGAACCCAGATTCGGCTCAAACAAGGGACTAAACACGTTTCGCAATTATGCCACATCAATGTGGAACGCCCTACCCACAGCTGTAAAGGAATGTGAATCACTACCCTCTTTCAAAACCACTCTCAAAGAGCACCTACGAGAGACTGCAATTCGAAACTGGCCCATGTAAATGTCCTAACGCAACCCCCTCCAATGTACAATAAACCCAATAATACACAAGGACTCTTCTTGGGACCAAGTAAGGTTTAGTCGATAATCCAATGTACAGTTACCCCCCCCCCCCCTCCCCCATTTTCAATCAATCAATCAATCAGCCAAGGCTAAGGGAATACTAAAAGACTCTAGTCACCCAAACAACTGCCTCTTTGAACTGCTGCGGTCAGGCACGCGCTACCGGAGTCTCATGGCCAGTACAGAGATACTCAGAAGGAGCTTCTATCCCCAGGCCATCAGGATGCTCAATGACACGTAACAACCCATCATCTACACTCACTGCACACACATCCACATGTACACACTCACCATACCACTCACTTTACTCACTTTAGACACTTTAACACACTTTATATTTATCTATTATTAAAGAGATTTGCACTACATTCATACCTCATTTGCACCCTACCCTCAGTTTTGTACCCCAGCTCATTTCTGCATTGTACCTCACTGTTACTCATTTTACTCTGTATTGTATATTGTATATATGTATATTTACTTTACTTACTTTGTACTTACTTCTTAATACTTTTTTTTTTTTTTAACATACTTACTTTCTTTTTACTGTATGTAGCACACTCTCAGGGGCTCATACAGAAATAAGCATTTCATCATAAAGTATCCTGCATTTTGTTGTGACAAATAATAAACTTGAACTTGAGCTATGTGGCGTTCGCTCGAGACTGGGCTTGTAGTACGATGGTGATAATCATAGTACTTCTGCATTAGATGCCATTAAGTACACAGTACCTAATTAATTACCATGACCTTTTAATTGATCAAATTTTTATTTAACTCAACTCTGCTCCCATCAAATTTCAGACCAATCGAATAAGTGGAACCATATAAATCCTTGTTTTAGAGAGCTTGGGCTAAAGCCAGTTGGGTCTTAGAGCTATCACGTGACTCCTGTGCCTATACTGCTACCTACTATTGTGCTTATATTACTACCTACTATGCTACCATGTCTATACTACTATGCACTCAAGAGTGTAGCACTCAGGTTCAACACTGTTTTTATTATTTTTTTAATGATCTTTTTCCTCTTTCTTTTTCCGTTTTTCTCCCATCCCAATGTTAGTCGTTATGCCAATTCCCAATCCCCTTCCTGGTCGTTGCGCACCTACCCCCTACCGTCGGTCCGGGAGGGCGGAGACTATCACATGTTTCCTCCGACACATGTGTACCCAGCCCACTGCTTCTTTTCACCTGGCAGCGCGGAGTCTCACTGGGAGAGTGTAACATGTGGAAGGTCACACTACCTCTCTTAGATCCTTCCCTTGCTGTGCAGGCGCCCCGAGCGAACTGTAGGAGTCGCTGTTTACAATGACCAGGACGCGTCTATTCTTATCCTAACGCATGTTTGCTTCCGCATTCGCGTTTTGCGAATCTGATTGGCCACTGCCGTTTCTGGTGCGATCTGATTGGCCACTGACGTTTCTGGTCATGTGACATGTGCGCCCAATCGCGTGACACGCCCATTTCCGCCTCGACCAGCAGCAAACTACCTAACGCCTAGTTTATCACTGGTTAAGCTTAGGCGACTCTTTCAAAGTTGGTTAAGGTTAGAGTTTGTAATCAGGGCTGGCATTCTATTGCCCTGCTCTAAGACAAACTCTAACCTTAACCAACTTCGAAAGAGTGCCTAAGCTTAACCGGCGAAAGAACTTGCTGTCACACGATTGCCGCGACCAGAAATGTCAGTGGCCAATCAGAGCGCAAAACGCGAACGCGGAAGCAAACATGCGTTAGGATAAGAATAGACGCAACCAGGACCCACCCTCGCCGGGTTTCTCACCCTCTAACACTGCCAATTGTGTTAGTATGGACGGTCGGCCAACCCGGAAGCACCACAGCTGTAACACTTCCTCCGGTCCTGGTCCTGTGGGACCAGGACTCAGACATTCATATTCACAAGTACCTCCCATTAACAATAACACTCAATCAACATTACCACCCGGTGGGCTGATGCCGATCTGGCATCAGCTCACACACCAACTCATTGTTATTTATTGTCAGTTGTGTTTGTTGTGTTTATTGTCTGTTGTCTCCACTTTGTTAGTCTTGTGTTCCCCTGTCTGTGGTTTGTAATTATGTTTAGTCTGGTTGGTTATTTGTTATTGTTTTCCAGTGTACTCTGTGTTCTATTGTTTCTGTCTACCACACCTGTGTCTTGTTTGTAAATTACCCTCTGTGTCTTGTCAATTAGTCTGTGTATATAGTCCTGTCTGTCCTGCCCTGCTGGGCGCGATCATTGTTAAATGTTACCTGTGTGTGTTAGTCGTGTATGTACCTTGTCGTTAAGTAAACTGTTCATCGTCACATTCTGTCTCCGGTCTCATCAATCTCCACTCTGTCATCTGGGTTCATCATGCCAAAGAAGCGTACCAAGCGTAACACACAGCTGGATTCGATCCCACTGTCTCTGTGGTGGTAGACAGACGCTTAGTCCGCTGCACTACCTGGCCGCACCTGGGTTCAACACTGTTTGATGAACAGTATCACTGACCCTTAGCTGGCAGAGTTCTGACTTACCCTTCCTGCTGACTTGTTGTATAGAACTTGCAAGTTGGTTAAAAGCGTCAGCTAAATTACTAAATGTGAATGTGAATGTGACTCCCAGGGTCTATAGTGTCAATAAACACACTGGGTCTCTATATTCTACTGCCCACAGCAGACACACAGATGTAACACACACACACACGCAGGCAGGCAGGCACGCAGGCACGCACGCAGGCACGCACACACGCAGGCACGCACGCACGCACACACACACACACACACACACACACACACACACACACACACACACACACACACACACACACACACACACACACACACAACACACACACACATGTATATACACATTATCTTCAAGTTAGCATGCATAAAGGGCATGGATAGAGGGGCGCCTGAACGGAAAACAATAGACATACTGTATAGACATAAATGGCCAGCAGGTGGACCCACCTGTGTTCACATTATACAATACAGTATATATGAGGAGAGAGAATGGGGGGGAGATATAGTGAGAGAGAGAGAGAGAGAGAGAGAGAGAGAGAGAGAGAGAGAGAGAGAGAGAGAGAGAGAGAGAGAGAGAGAGAGAGAGAGAGAGAGAGAGAGAGAAAGAGAGAGAGAGAGAAAGGAAGTAATTTAGTGAGTGACTCAGAGTTGACCTTCAGCGACCGTCTCTACAGCTATGTCAGTGTCTGCCATCTCCAAGGAAACCTGGCATGTCAGGTGTCATGGCGAGGGCTGGTAGTGAGTGTAGATTGCTATGCAGCAATGCGTGTGTGGACCTTTGCAGGTGTGCGCATGTTCCCGCATGTGTGTGTGTGGTGTGTGTGTGTGTGTGTGTGTTGTGTGTGTGTGTGTGTGTGTGTGTGTGTGTGTGTGTGTGTGTGTGTGTGTGTGTGTGTGTGTGTGTGTGTGTATGTGTGTGTGTGTGTGTGTGTGTGTGTGTGTGTGTGTGTGTGTGTGTGTGTGTGTGAAAGGCAGTGGCGAATCCTCATGGAAGCCAACGGAAGCCAGGCCTCCCTATATGAAAATATGAAATAATATCAAATATGAAATATGAAAAATAATATATATATAGTTTTTTATATAGTTTACAATAATAATAAAAAATTATAATCTGTGTTATAATTTTTATTTTTTTTAAATGTCTCCCTCTTCTCCTTCTCACTCTCTAACTCACTTTGCCTACTGCAGCAGAGCAGAGGAGAGTGGAGAGGAGGGAGGCGGGATGTCCTTCTCCCAGCCTCCCCATGTTAAACCAATACTAGCCAGTCTTATTCCGTGATTCGAGCTGACTAAAGCACTGCCCACACCTTAAAACGGGGCTTTGAGAAGGAATAATTAGTTTGAGTCTACATACTGGCATCTAACGTGATCACGTGACAACGGCTGAACCATATGTGACGTCATCCCCTCGCGGGATTGATTGATTGATTGTTTGAAAATTTATTAAGAGCAGGCACATTCAGACTAATCCTGTATTCTATTATCAAACATTTAGCACTTTATTAGCCACTTAGTTTTAGCCGGCGGGACATCTGTCCAGGAGGAGCAAGTTTATTGACCAGGTAAGATGCAGTTTCTACTGTAGCTGCATGCTAAGCTAGAGCTACTGTAATGTAACGTTATGGCTAGCTTGGATGCTAACTGAGTGATTGATTGATTGATTGATTGATTGATGATTGATTGATTGATTGATTGATTGATTGATTGATTGAAAGTTTATTAACAGATTGCAGAATGGGTACAGTACAGTACAGCTCAATACATACAATTGTTAAGGGGATGCAGACCAGAGAAAGACTTTCGTCTTGTTTACATCAGGTCCCCCATTTTCAATTCATCATAAATTATATGACATACATGACATACAGATAGACAGTACTGCTACATCTATACATTTATGACATATCAGATTTTGCAAATACAGTACTGTTTGTGATACAAAAGTGTCCAGAAAAAGAGTGTATATACATTTGACGTAGAAACTGTACATTGGAGGAGGTTGGGTGGGTGGGGTGGGGTGGGGTGTGGGTGGGTGGGGGTGGGGGCCAGGCCCGGACTGGCCATCGGGAGCACCGGGAGTTTTCCCGGTGGCCTGGGCTGCACAAATAATTAAAAAAAAAAATTATATTAAAAATAATAATAAAAATAAAAATTATTATAATTTTTTCTTTTTTTTGCCAGGCCATTGTTTCTAGTTGTGGCGGCGGCGGCGCGGCGCGATAGTTAGATAACTAGGTGGGTGGGGACAATGAGGATTTCACTGTCTGCGACAGAGTTGGAGAACTATCTGACTCTCTCCCTCACGCGGACACACACACAATGGAGCCGTGCTGCCGCTTGTGATTGGTGGAGGCGGGACCAGGCGATACAACTGATTGACAGCGGAGGCGGCGAATGGAATGGCAGACGGCACTCAGATGCAGAATAACAGCCAGGCAATGAGCCAGGTAGTGAGGGACTCGGGAGAGATACAGTAGAGCGAAGGTCAATTAACATTGATGTCAAGATGGACAGTGGAAGAAAGAGAAAGGGTGGAGGAGAGAGGGATAAAACAAAGAAAAAGAAAGGCCCTTACAGGAGAGAGTGGTTAACTGTATTATAATAGTAAATAGAAAAATATGTTGTGCTCTTGCTTTTTTCTTTTTTAAGGTGGAGAGAGTAGCATTGCTAGTGCCACAACAGTTTTATTTGAGGTCCATAACAGTACATTGTACTAAGCAATTGTTGGCTCATTAGTTTGTGATTCACATGCACTAAAATTCACCAGAATGCAGGAAATTAAGTCTTTGTAACAAAAAATTTCCTGGTGGGGGACCCCCAGACCCCCCGCTTAAAAAGTGGCCTGATTGGGGCTATATTTCGCGCTATATCTCCCGGTATGAATTATTTCCCCAGTCCGGCCCTGGTGGGGGCTGTACATTGGAGTGTGGGGGGGGGGGGGGGGGGGTTGGGGGGGGGTTGGGTAGGGGGGGGACACACATTGTACACTGTACATTGGAATACTGACAAAGCCATGACTGAGTTGTCCTTACAGTAGAGGAGTGAAGTGTTCAAGTTTCAAGTTTCAAGTTTCTTTAATAGTTGTCATACAGAAGTACAGAATACTTTTGTACAAAATGCTTCTTACTGTTGCGCTCCAGAGACTGTGCATGACAAGATAAGTATGAAATAAAGACATAGTATAGTAAAAATTAGAAGTAAAAAAAGAGGTCATATTGTTCAGTTTAGACATATGTACAATGTTCGTAGACGTAGTTACCATACAATATACAATACTGTGCAGTGTACTAATATACAATACTATATAGTGCAAGGCATGTTTATTAGTCACATCCCTGTAAAGGAGGAGTGAAGTGTCATGTTGCATGATGCTAGTAGTACAGTAACTAGTATATTGGTGCGTCCTAGGGTTAAATGCTACAGTATGCTAACTATTTGGAAAAATAACTGTTCAAAACTGTTCTCTTGGCTTTGTTTTGTTCATAGTAGTAACGCTGCCGAGCCATACTGTACATGGTGACTGCTTGGTTTGAATGGCAGTGGCCGCCGAGCCATACTGTACATGGTGACTGCTTGGTTTGACTGGCAATGGCCGCCGAGCCATACTGTACATGGTGACTTGGCTTAAGTAAAGTTAATAACTTTTTTTTTTGGCATCCCCTATTATTTTACCCACGCGACGCCACTGGTGAAAGGTAAGGGTTAGTTAGGGAATTTTAGCAAGATGTTTGGACCATCTGTGAAAAAATGTATTACCAATAGCTTTCTTCACCAAAGTGTTCCTATAGGTGTCTACTAACACCACTCATTTTATTCAAACCCAAATCCTCGGGGAAAATTCTGGAGAGCCAATCAAAGTTAAGGAGCCCAGGGGGCTTGGGCGAAAAATATGAAAAAAATGTAAATCAAATATTAACGTGTGGGGTGACTAACTAGGGGTTTTCAGGGGTGCTGAATCTATTCCAACCATTAGTTTTGAGTAAGAATGGCTCCCTGGCCATAAAATATTGGTATATTTTATATATATAGTATAATATATTTTAAGCTATAATGTACAGCAAAAAGGGTATAATCAACGGTATGGGACTGAGGTGTTGTTGATTTTATTCTATTCTGGAAAATAAAATATGAAAATATTGCAAAAAACTAATAAGTGTTCACCTACTGTGCACATGCTCAGTAGGATACACTGTCTGCATGTGGGGAAGGAGCAGGAGTGCTGCATCATGGCAAATATTTCTGCACAACAAAAACGATTTTAAGGTATGATCGTTTAACTACTCTTTGGGAGAGTAATTGGTTTTCCTCTGCTGGCAAAAGGTTTGATAACTGTAAATGTAGCACTTTATCAATTTTCTCTAGTTTATTGCTAACAATAAACAACCATTCACCTAGCTAAAGTTTGCTTACAGCTAACATTAGATAGATAGCTAGCATCAGAGTGGTTATAAGATCAGCTGGACTTTGTGTGGTGATCTACTTTTTCAGTGAAGATAATCTTGTAGTTCACTCACTCCATCAATAAGTCTTGCTGTGTGGACCAGTTCTGTATGTTTTGACATGAATCATGACACTTGTCTTTTAGTAGACTACAACATGGAAGAGGATTCTGTAGCTTGTTGCTTAAGGTGCTTCATCTGTGGTGGTCCTGAGACTGGGATTAAAAAGCTCTCAAAAGTCACCCAAAAAGGCTACGCACAGATTTAGTCTTATTCTGAGAGTGTGGACGATGAAGCATTAATCAGAAGACTACATGAAGACTGGAAAAACGGAGATGATCCCAAGCTTAGACGCCATTTGGAATGCAGAAATGAGCTATACAATGGTGCAATAAGTAAATCCACTGGAAATCGTACGTTTGTTTTATTTTTCATTGTGATGAAAGCACTTGCAGTTTTCAATCATATTCTATGTTGTGAGTGACATCTCAATTTAATAAAAACGTTTAACAAATTATATTCTTTAGGGCAAGATGAGCAAGACCAACATCCAGACAGGTTGAACAGACGCAGTGTATTGTCTGGGTCAAGTAGTCAAAGTGCTAGCAGCTCCACCATAGTTGGATGGTTGGAAGAAGTAAACCCCTTCGATAACACACGGGACAGGAAGACCCTGGTGTCCTTCTCTACAGGGTTTAGCAGCTCTCTCGGAGACCCAGTAAATGCGGATCAGGCAGAGGAGATTGGCAGAACCATACAGGCCAAGATGGATGGGAAAACTGTTAATGATACAATGCAAACAAAGTACTAAGTCAAATCATTAGCAACCCTCAGATCTGGACCCAAAGTCAGTGGGGAGAAGCTGGTTATTGACTCACTCAGGCTCTTCAACCGCCTCATCATCATCAGTGAGCGTGAAGTCAAGACCAAAGAACCTCTGCTATTTGAGTTGACGCCAACACCGATGTCTCTTTTTGACAAAAACCAGAAGATGCGAACGCCAGATAAGGCTGCTCTAGCAAAGTTCCTAAAGACATTTGTGGAACCCATTGGGCAAACCCCATGCACGAGCCTTGTGATTGATGGTGGGTGGCTCCTGCACAATGTCAAGTGGGAGGTAAACCTCACTTGGAAGGACATCGCTGAGAGCTACCTCCGGTTTGTGAAGGCCATGGGAAGCCAGCACCTCCGGATCACTGTGGTTTTTGACGGATATGACAACTCGACCAAGGACCATGATCATCTCAGACGTACAAAGCATGCATGCTGTGACATCCAGATTCGCCCAGACATCCAAACCATTATTCATATAGAAAAGTTCCTTGACAACAAGAACAACAAGGCCCAGCTTATCCTGCTTCTAGCTGAGACATTCAGTAGTAATGGAATCCGTGTACATCAATGCTTTGATGATGCAGACACTTCTATCGTCCAGGCAGCTCTAGATGAGGCAAGAGAGTCTGCTGTTGAGGGGAGAGCTGAGGATACGGACATCCTGGTTATGCTCATTCATCATGATGCGGACCACTCAGTCTTCTTCACAACAGCAAACAATGTGTCTTACGATGTTGGAAAGATACAAGAGGCCCTCCCAGAGAAATACAGGAAATATCTGCTCTTTCTACACAGCTTCTCAGGCTGCGATACCGTGTTTGCAATTTCTGGCTTTAGCAAACCAACTTTGCTACGCACACTCTGCAAGACAGACCAAGCTGAGAAGGCCATGGACGCCCAGAAAGATACCATCATCACAGCCGGCTGTGAAATATTCAAACTCATGTTCCATGGGAAACCACCCAAAGGTTTGGGGGACTTGAGATTTGAAATGTTCAGCAAGCGGGCTGCAGCAGGGAAAATCAGCCCTGAGAAACTGCCCCCCCCGACTACAGCAGCAGCAGCACAACATTCTCTCCGGGCATATCTCCAACCCAGAGACTGGATTCTACTACAAAGTCCATCACTGGATGTTCTGGACTATGGCTGGAAACTGGAGAAGGCTATGCACCAGTCCCTACCACAGACCCCATTGCCCCAGACTATCTCCTGAAATTCATCAGCTGCAACTGTGAGGGGAGACTGCAGTACAGCAGGTGCTGCTGTAAAAAACAGGGGGTCAAGTGCATATCTGCTTGTGGCAAGTGTAAAGGAGAGTGCCATAACAACCAGACAGACGAGAAAAGGAGTGAGGAAGATGGGAGTTGGCTTAGTAAAAAAAAACTGAAACCATGTATCAATAATGTACATTTCTATACCATTCCATTCTATGTAACGTTACATTTCTTTTGGAATAAAGTAAAAATATATGTTATTAAGGACGAAAAATAGTTTTTTTTACTAAAAAACAAATGGTTGGAATAGATTCAGCGCCTGAAAAACACTTGTTAGACACCCCACAGTTAATATTTGATTTTTCATATTTTCACCCAAGCCCTCTGGGTATACCATATTTTATGGCCAGGGAGCCAAATTTACTCAAAACTAATGGTTGGAATAGATTCAGCACCCATGAAAACCCCTAGTTAGTCACCCACGCGTTAATATTTGATTTAACATTTTTCATATTTTTCGCCCTAGCCCCTGGGCTCCTTAACTTTGATTGGCTCTCCAGAATTTACCCAGAGGATTGGGTTTGAATAAATGAAAACTATGGTGAGGAAAGCTATTGGGATACATTTTAT
>NW_028172252.1:0-2500 GCF_963971535.1 Notolepis coatsorum
GTATTAAAAGGATCCCCATTAGCTGACGACTAGGCGACTAGCTAGTCTTCCTGGGTCCTTGACAAATAACAAAACATTACAGCCACATTGGCACAAACATCAACATCATGACATAAATAGTCCAATGAAAATGTTACAGAAATAGGGCAACTAAGTGATTAAAATGCTGAAAAAAATTAAAATAAACAGTTTGAAAACAAACATACAAACAAACTCAAAACAAACAGAATAAAAGGAATAGCTCAAATTTATGAAATTTTAAATGATTAGTTATTGATTCTATTTCGTAGATGGGATTTGATCTTCTTTTGAAACTTGCTATACATGTGATTAAACGAAGATGGTTAGGAAGACAGTTCCAGAAGCCAATGGTCCTATACAGAATAGTTTTCTTTAGGCTATTAGTTCTTGGTCTGGGCAAGATCATCTGCCTACTACTGGCCGCTCTGGTGGAATGTGGATGGAGATCTGACCTGTAAGTAATATTCTGAAAAATAAATGTTGGTGTTTGTGTTAGATTCACTTTATGAAAGAAAATAAGTACATTAGCCAATAGTCTACTCTCAACGGCTTAGCCACTGCAGACTTTCATGCATTCTTGTCAGATTGGACCTGGAGGAGCATCCAGCACCAGTCTAGCAGCCTTATTTTGTGCTGCTTGTAGCTTTCTGATGAGTCTTTTGACCCAGATGACCATACACCCTGACAATAGTCCAAATTACATAGAACCAGAGAACGTACAATTTGGTTTAGCATGGATAGTTTAAGGAACGGTGCACACTTTCTTGTAGCAGCCAAAGTTCCACCCATCCTTGAAACTATTTTTGTTGTGTGGTCAGACCAGGACAGTGGGTCCTACTAATCACCACAAAGTACCAGAAAATACCCCAAAGTACCACAAAGTATACCCCAAAATACCCCAAAGTACCCCAAAATACCTCAAAGTTCCCCCAAAATACCCCAAAGTACCCCAAAATACTACAAAGTAACCCCGAAAATACCACAAAGTACCCCAAAGTATACCCTAAAAAAATATACCCTAAAATACCACAAAGTATCACGAAATACCCCAAAGCACCTCAAAGTTCCCCAAAGTATACCTCAATGTACCACAAAATACTGGCTCAGAGGTAGAGCAGGTCAACTAATAATGATCATATGGTCAATGGTTTGGTCAGTGGTTTGAATCCCAGCTCCTTCTGTTCACATGCCGAAGTGTCCTTGGGCAAGACACTGAACCCCAAATTGCTCCCAATGAGTCTGGCTGCCATTGCTCTGTGAGTGCATGTGTGAATTGGTGAAGGAGAGGCAATTATAAAGCTCTTTATGCAGGTAGGAAAGCGCTATATATGTGTTGTCTTGGAGGTCAGGGTCACACTTCCTTTTGTCATTGACTTTAATTGTTGTCTTAGTTGTGTCATGGTTGTCTTCAGTGTGTGCATGTTTTATGGTTGGAAGCCTTGGAAAGTATTCTTCACTGAATAGTGAAGGTATGTTCATGCATGCTAATTTTTTAAGATGACACAGAATGTAATGTAATGACACAGTTAGAATGTCCTGTTATGTTGTCTCTTTTCTTCCGTCATTACTGGAATTTGTTAAATTTGTTTATACTGTTCTGTTATTATTGTTGTTTTGTATACTGTTTGTTCAGTGTTCAATACAGATGTTAGTACATTTGGAGATTATAATATATTAAAATAAACATTTGTTTTAAAAAGATGTGGTACTTTGGGAATGGGAAATGGACTGCACATATATAGCGCTTTCCTACCTGCACAAATAGCTTCATAATTGCCTCTCCTTCACCAATTCACACATGCACTCACAGAGCAATGGCAGCCAGACTCAATTGGGAGCAATTTGGGGTTCAGTGTCTTGCCCAAGGACACTACGGCATGTGAACAGAAGGAGCTGGGATTCAAACCACTGACCAAACCATTGACCATTATGATCATTAGTTGACCTGCTCTACCTCTGAGCCAGTATTTTGTGGTACATTGAGGTATTGGTATACTTTGGGGAACTTTGAGGTTCTTTGGGGTATTTCGTGATACTTTGTGGTATTTTAGGGTATATTTTGGGGTATTTTGGGGTACTTTGGGGGTATTTTGAGGTATACTTTGGGGTATTTTGGGGTATACTTTGGGGTATTTTGTGGTACTTTGGGGTATTTTGGGGTACTCTATGGCATATGGCAGATCATTAGTGAATATAGAATAGAGGAGCGGACCAAGGCAACTCCCCTGTGCGCAGTCTATAGTTGCTTGCTATCTGAGAGTGTACCATTAAAATATATACTCTGTGACCTAGATGACAGGTAGCTCCTTAGCCAGGAGATCGCCGAATGCTTCAAACCATAACAAGCCAGCTTCTCAATCAAAAGGTCATGATCGATTACATCAAAAGCAGCGCTGAAATCAAGCATTACAGTGCCCACAAGCATTGAGCCACAAGCCAGCTGTCGGTCATCTGCAGCCTTACAGTGCTTGTTGAGTGA
>NW_028172252.1:7500-19820 GCF_963971535.1 Notolepis coatsorum
AAATGGCCTAAGAATAGAATACAATGAAATAGAATAAAAATAGAATAAAAGATACAGTAAATAAATACAGTAAACATATACTGAAGTCTACAGTAGGTGTAATATTGCACAGTGCTGTTTAAAAAGTAAGTGTCCAGGAAGATGGTAACTGTCACTCTGTGCTCAGTGATGCAGTGAGGTACAGTGATGCATTGTATAGTCTGATGGCTGTCGGAATGAAGTGCTGCATTTAGGTAGTGTGAGCCTAGCACTGAACATGCTCCTCCTGTCAGTCAAGTCTGTGTATAGTGGGTGGGAGGGGTTTTCCCTGATGGCCTGGAGCTTAGCAAGGTTCCTCCTCTCCGCCACCCTCGCTAGGGAGTCCAGCTCAACTCCAACCACGCTACTGGCCTTCCTGACCATCTTATCCAGCCTGTTTGTGTCCCCTGCTCTCAGTCCGCTGCCCCAGCAGGTCTGTTATATATATCCGTTCAGTCTGTTTTTGTATAAGTGAATGTTCTTAAGATAGAGAGAAATTAGATTTTTCAATTGTCTCTCTGCTGTTTAGTTCAGCACTGTGGGCAGCGCCAAGCAAGCCACAGTGCCGTTGTCCCAGCTGAAACGTATAAAAGGGAACCTGTGTTGAAAAACCATTGTGCCCCCCCGAGAACATTTTATGCCCCCCCACTAATTTGTTTCTGCAGCCTGGTCTGACTAAGTATAGCCTGTATAGGATTTATACTTAAAAGAACACGCCAACATTTTGGGAAATTAGCTCACCGTCTTCTCCAGAGAGAGACAAGAAAATAGATACCAGTTTCCTCTCTGTGCGTTCAGTAGAACGCTGGTTGCACGTTAGCCTAGCTTAGCACAATGAATGGAAGCGGACATGGCCGGTTAGCCTTCGGGAGAGGTGTTAGTTGGACAATGCCTAGGCTGACCGGCCATGTCCGCTTCCATTCATTGTGCTAAGCTAGGCTAACGTGCAGCCAGATAGCTTTCTACTGAACTCACAGAGAGGAAACTGGTATCTATCTTCTTGTCTCTCTCTGGAGAAGACAATAAGCTTGTAACTGACCGCCAAGGGTAAAGATGCCTATCATCTTTACTGTCAGTAAGCTTTGATTTGCGTTGGTCTAGATGATCAATTTCTCTGTATTGGCTCAGAATACTGAGCCCTCTATTTATCTATTTAAGAAAATAATATTTCGGAGCCACTTGTGCACTTTCATTTAGTGTCCACATGGGGGCAGAGCTCGTCTTCCTTTAGTATAAAGTCACAGCTTCCTGTGTGACCAAGGCGGAAGTAATTCAGAGATAACGACGGAGCAGGCAGCGAATATGTATGATAGAAGGACCTTAATTAACTACCCTTGGTAAAGCGGAATAAGGTATGTCGAACACTCAAATGTATTATTATTATTACTGTTGTTGAAGATATGTTGTTGTATATTTATGTGTGTAACCGCCAAACATTTATAACCATATAAAGTGGTGCACTCACGAAGTAGATTCTAATCAAAGGCACCTGCTGCCGGACAAGTAACGTTATTATATATCATTGTTTTTCCCTGAGTGCCTTTGTTATGGAAGACGAGTTCACCTTTTAAATATCTTTGAATGCAATTGTTTGTTTGAACACTTTGGTATAATAATGAACAACATGTGAACAATATTGAAATGTGAAATATATAACTAATTGTATGTTTGTGTTTGACTGTCCTATGCAGTTTTCACGGTGCAAACGGGGTGCAAACGGAGCAAATGATGCAACCGTCACTATCTGTACAAACACGGTGCAACGACACAACTACCAAAGAAAAGCTACAGTACTGCTAAGCTGAAATGCAAAAGAAAAAAGAGAAAATAAATAAAAGCATCTGTACGAAACATAACCGCATCTTTATTTCAACACCAAGCCGGGGGGCAGTTACAGTGAAAACTTACCGACCAGTGGTGAGTGAAAACTTACCGACCAGTGGTGAGTGAAAACTTACCGACCAGTGGTGAGCGAAAACTTACCCGTACTCTGAAGATGATCAACAGTGAGTAAAACCCATACTCTGAAGATGATAAACAGTGAGTAAACCCATACTCTGAAGATGATAAACAGTGAGTAAAACCCATACTCTGAAGAGGATAAATGTATTATGAAACCTCATTCTGAAGTGGATAAATGTGAAATAGACCTTACTCTGAAGAAGATGGATGTATTATGAAGACTTTATTCTGAAGTGGATAAATGTACAATGAAGACCATACTCCAAAGAAAATGCATGTATGTTGAAGACCTCACTCTGAAGAAAATGCATGTACAATGAAGACCATACTCTGAAGAAAATGCATGTATGTTGAAGACCTCACTCTGAAGAAAATGCATGTACAATGAAGACCATACTCTGAAGAAAATGCATGTACAATGAAGACCATACTCTGAAGAAAATGCATGTACAATGAAGACCTCACTCTGAAGAAAATACATGTACAATGAAGACCATACTCTGAAGAGAACACATGTATGTTGAGGACCCTACTAAAGAAAATACATGTATGAAGAGAAGGAAGAATGAGCCTACTGAGTTAACCTTATGCTGTCTGGTATCCATCCCAGCAAACCCACGGACGTGTGGCAACTCCTGTATATCTAATTAACCCTATGCTGTCTGGTATCCATCCCAGCAATACCACGGATGTGTGGCAACTCCTGTATATCTAATTAACCCTATGCTGTCTGGTATCCATCCCAGCAAACCCACGGATGTGTGGCAACTCCTGTATATCTAATTAACCCTATGCTGTCTGGTATCCATCCCAGCAATACCACGGATGTGTGGCAACTTCTGTATATCTAATTACCCTCATGCTGTCTGGTATCCATCCCAGCAATACCACGGACGTGTGGCAACTCCTGTATGTTTAATGAATATTATGCTGTCTGATATCCATCCCAGCAAGTGGAACTCTTAAATACCATCTAGTTATTTGATATTTTGAGTGTATGTGATCAAGCACAATGTCGGCCCAAGAAGACGAAGCTGGCAACCTCTTGGAGTTGGAACAGAACAGAACGGGTGCTCGCCAAAGAACTCTAACCGAGAAAGGAAAAGAAAACCG
This sequence comes from Notolepis coatsorum, assembly GCF_963971535.1. Taxonomy (NCBI): domain Eukaryota; kingdom Metazoa; phylum Chordata; class Actinopteri; order Aulopiformes; family Paralepididae; genus Notolepis; species Notolepis coatsorum. Next base: position 10,594 of record NW_028172252.1, read on the forward strand.
TGAAGTGGAGGATAAGAGGAATGAGAAAGATTTTAACAAAGCTTATCAGAAGTGGAAGAAGATAGCCAAGGAAGCAAGAGGGAAGCTAAGAACCTTCTGTCCAGCAGAAGAACTTGAAAGACTAAAACAAGACATTCAAGCAAGTTGTGACTTAGTAAGAAGTTTATATGAGTCCATTTTACGTAACCATGCCACGACTCCTGAGATCGCAAATAAAATGGACGCCTGTATTCAGCTGACGACAGACACCCAAGAGCTTGTGTGTAAGCAGCTGGAAACAAAAGAGGAAGATTTTAATGAAAGACTTGAGAAGGAGAGGGTGAGAATAGCTCTGAACAAAGAAGAGTACAGATCTGTATATGGTCACACAAATACTGAAACAATTCACTCTCAACGTTCCAAGGCATCAAACAGGCGGAGGGAAGCTGAACTCGCAGCTAAAGTGGAAGAGGTAAAGGCCATTCAAGTGATCCAGGCTCAGCAAACCAGTCTCCTCCAACTAGAGGGGGAGGAGGCAGCCATGCTGATGGAAATGGAGAAGGTGAAGGTACAGAGTCGACGTAAGCTGGAGGAGGAGAGGATGAAGTTACAGCAGCTACAAGCAGAGAAGGAAGTCCAGGTAGCAGCAGCCCGAGTGAGGGCATACAGTTCGGGAAGTGATCTAGACAACGAAGAAGAAGAAGTCACTGACCATGAAATAAATACTGCTCACCAAAATCCTGAATATAGTGCTCCGCTACATCCCACAGCATTCCAACGTCAAGCATCTCCCAGCGCGACGGCAAACCAAGAGGCCTTCAGTCTAGCCGAAGCAATCACAAGTGCATTAAGCATGAATCGCCTACCTACACCAGAACCAACAATATTCAACGGTGACCCTATGAAATTTGTTGATTGGAAGATGACCTTCATGACCCTGATACACCGAAAGCCTCTCCCAACAAGTGATAAGATGTTTTAACTGAAAATGTACCTTACTGGAGAAGCTCGTAAGTCTGTGGAAGGATTCTTTTACAGAGACTCCGAAGAAGCATATAAAGGTGCCTGGAGAGTGTTGGAAGAGAGGTATGGAAACCCCTTCATTATACAAAGGGCGTTCAGAGACAAGCTAATGAGATGGCCTAAGATAAACACAAACGATCCTCTGGCGCTCCGAGAGTTTGCAGACTTCCTACAGGGATGCACAGAGGCAATTCCACATGTCCGAGGACTGGACATCTTGAACGACTGTGAAGAGAACCACAAACTGCTCAAGAAACTACCTGAGTGGATTGTGCGAAGATGGAGCAGGATCATCGTAGAAGAGCTAGATAAATCTGGAAGCTATCCAAGTCTTGCACACTTTTCAAAGTTTCTGAACAAAGAGGCACGAATAGCTTGTAACCCCATCGCTACCCCACTACTGTTGAACTCCAGAGCCTCAGACGAGAGGTTTTCCAAGAGAGCCAGAGCATTGAATACAAGCACTCACATAAAGTGCAACATCGTGGAGACACAGTATTCACCCTATAGAGCCAGACCACCTTGCCCAATCTGCAAGAATGAGAATCATGGCATTGCTACATGCACTAACTTCGCATCAAGGTCTATAGAGGATAAGAGAACGTACATCTACCAAAATCACCTCTGCTTTGGATGTCTAAAGAAGGGACACTCCAGCAAGGACTGTAAACGGCGACATACCTGCAACACCTGCAACCGTCGTCATCCAACGTGTCTGCACGAAGAGAGGTCACAAGCACCAGAGACAACCCAGAGTGGCACATCTACTGCAAACTACCGGGGCCAAGAAGTCCGCAGAGTCGTGTCTCACACTACAACCCGATGTGCTTCTGCGACCTCAAGCATTGTCCCAGTCCTTGTGTCTTCAGTTCAAGAGCCACAGATAACGGTGCTCACTTACGCACTACTCGACACACAGAGTGATACAACGTTTATCTTAGAGGACCTGCTTAAGGAGTTAAGTGTGGAAAGTCAACCTGTGAAGCTGAGACTCAGTACAATGACTGCTGTAAATACAGTTATAACCAGCAAGAGTGTCAGCGGCCTACAAATCAGAGGACTCCATTCTGCAAACAACATCAGAGTGCCACAAGCCTACACTCGTAGCTTCATCCCAGTAGACAAATCCTACATTCCTACTGGTAAAACAGCGCTACAGTGGCCTCACCTCAAGCATCTCGTAAACAAGTTACCATCACTTCTAGACTGTGAAGTGGGTATGTTAATAGGATGCGATTGTCCCTCAGCGCTAGCTCCACTCGAAGTCATCACAGGCTGTGAAAACGAACCTTTTGCACAGAGGACAGAGCTTGGCTGGAGCATAATAGGCTCATCTAACCCTCATCTGGACCGACAAGGGAGCCAGAGCTTTGTACATAGAGTGTCAGTAAAAGAAATACCAGCCCCGTCTACAACAGATGTCCTTAAAGTACTTGAGTCGGACTTCTCTGAAAGGAACTACGAGGACAAGTACGTGTCTCAAGAAGATGTTCACTTCATACAATTCCTCAGCGAGTACATCAGACAGAAAGAAGATGGACACTACGAGATGCCTCTACCTTTCAAGGGTAGCAGCCCACCATCCCTACCAAACAACAAGAGACTAGCTACAGTCCGCCTCCATTCTCTAAAGAAGTAGCTAAAGACGGATAAAGAGTATCACGAACGCTATAAGGCTTTCATGAAAGACATCATCGAGAAAGGTGACGCAGAACTTGACCATACCACTTCATATGGAGAGACCGCTTGGTACCTTCCTCATCACAGCACCTACCATCCCAAAAGGCCCAACAAGCTAAGGGTCGTGTTCGTCGACTGCTCAGCAAAACTATTCGCCACGCCTGAATCCCGAAAGTACCTTAAGTTCCTATGGTGGGAGGAAGGAGATTTGGGAAAAGAACCACCGGAAAACAAGATGACAGTTCACCTATTCGGAGCTGCTTCGTCTCCTGGATGTGCCAACTTAGGCCTAAGGTACATGGCACACCAACACAGAGAAGACTACCCATCAGCCTCAGCCTTCATTGAGAAGAACTTTTACGTTGATGATGGGTTAGCCAGCGTTTCATCAGTCGAAGAGGCCAAGAAACTGATCATCGAGGCACAAAAATTGTGCAAACGAGGAGGCCTACGCCTCCACAAATTCAACTCTAACCACAAAGACGTCCTCGACTGTGTGAAACCCTCAGAAAGAGCAACAATCACTGACCCTCTCGAACTTAAGCTGGAAGCAACCCCAACTGAGCATGCACTTGGCCTTCAGTGGTCTATAGACAACGACACCTTCAGCTTCAATGTCAACATGAAAGACCAGCCTTCAACCCGTCGAGGAATCCTCTCCATCGTCGCCTCTCTTTATGACCCACTCGGGTTTGTTGCCCCATTCACCCTAAGCGGAAAACGCATACTCCAAGAACTATGCCGCAGAGGCATAAGATGGGACGATCCACTGCCAGATGACTTAAAGCCACGGTGGGAGGAATGGAAGATCGGGCTACATAACTTAAAGGAATTCACAATCCCTAGATGCTATCACCCACATGACTTCGGCAACATCATCAAGACGGAACTGCATCACTTTGCCGATGCCAGCAGCATGGGGTATGGCGCTTGTTCCTACCTCAGGTACAAAAATGACAAAAATACAGTACACTCCAGTCTTGTGATGGCCAAAGCAAGAGTAGCACCCACCAAGGTCTCAAGCATCCCACGACTAGAGCTCTCAGCGGCAGTGGTCGCAACCAAATTAAGTGTGTTGCTGAAAAGAGAACTGCAGATGAAGATCGATGAAGAATTCTTCTGGACAGATTCACAAGTAGTTCTGGGCTACATCAATAATGAGGCAAGAAGGTTCCATGTGTTCGTCGCGAACAGAGTCCAACTGATAAGAGAAAACACTGACCCAAGCAAATGGCACTATATCGAAACAGCAGAGAACCCGGCAGATCATGCCTCCAGAGGCCTTCAGGCATCTCACATTCCTTCAACAAACTGGATGTCAGGTCCTACATTTCTCTGGGAGCAAGAAGTACATCCCAAACTGAATCCCTTCGCAGACCTACTCGTAGGCGATCCTGAGGTTAAGGCTGTCCAAGCTTTCACAACCAAAGTTAACAGTTGTACAGACATTCTAAGTCGCCTAAATCAGATCTCTTCATGGTCAAAGATCCTGAAAGTGGTCGCAAGAATCAAGAGGCTGGGATCAGGAAAAGTACACAACACCGAACTGGTGACAGTCGAAGAACGAGAAAGAGCTGCCAAAATAGTGATCAAGCTTGTCCAGCAGCAAGCCTTCTCTCAGGAAATTAAGAGATGCCAGGAAGGAGATGCTCTCCCAAGTTCAAGTGCTCTCCATTCCCTTGATCCAATTCTGCATCAAGAACTTCTCTGTGTGGGTGGAAGATTGAGACACTCATCCCTCAGTCAAGAAATGAAACATCCCATCATTTTGCCAAAAGACTTCATTGCGACCACGGTACTAACTTCGTGGGAGCTAGAAACCAGTTTAAAGAAGCACTCAAACAATGTGACGCCAGTTTACTGGAGATCTTTCTAGCAGAGAAACAGTGTGAATTTGTCTTCAACGCTCCATCCGCCAGCCATGCAGGTGGTGTCTGGGAACGTCAAATCAGGACAGTAAGAAATGTGCTGAACACCACTATCGCTCTGTGTCCAGGCAGACTTGATGACGCCTCTCTTAGAACACTCTTCTATGAAGCTACAGCTATTGTAAACAGCCGACCACTGACAGTAGATGGTATCAACGATCCTATGGCGCTAGAACCCTTAACACCAAACCATCTCATCATGATGAAGTCTAAAATCGCTCTTCCACCCCCTGGGAGATTTGTTAAAGAGGACATGTATGCAACCAAGAGATGGCGCAGAGTCCAGTACCTAATCGAACAATTCTGGAGCCGCTGGAAGAAGGAATACCTCCTGAACATTTCTACACGCCAGAAGTGGCACGTACCACGGCGTAACCTCAAGGTGAACGACATAGTCATCCTCAAGGACAGTAACCTGCCAAGAAGCCAGTGGCAACTATGTCGGGTCGTCGAAGCCACTCCAGAGAGCGACGGTCTAGTACGTCGAGTAAAAATACAGACTGGGGAGCGAAAAGATCACTCTACCAGACCTTCAGTCCTCGAGCGACCGATCCAGAAATTGGTACTCCTCCTCGAGAGTAATTAGTATAGAAACGCTTGAATTGTATTATTTTGATGCTATGTGAAATCTAAAAGGAAATCCTGTATGACTAAATTAATTGTTTTGTGCTTATCCGTCATAGCAGGATTTGGTGGGAGTGTAACTGACCGCCAAGGGTAAAGATGCCTATCATCTTTACTGTCAGTAAGCTTTGATTTGCGTTGGTCTAGATGATCAATTTCTCTGTATTGGCTCAGAATACTGAGCCCTCTATTTATCTATTTAAGAAAAGAATATTTCGGAGCCACTTGTGCACTTTCATTTAGTGTCCACATGGGGGCAGAGCTCGTCTTCCTTTAGTATAAAGTCACAGCTTCCTGTGTGACCAAGGCGGAAGTAATTCAGAGATAACGACGGAGCAGGCAGCGAATATGTATGATAGAAGGACTTTACTCCAGTTAAATTAACTACCCTTGGTAAAGCGGAATAAGGTATGTCGAACACTCAAATGTATTATTATTATTACTGTTGTTGAAGATATGTTGTTGTATATTTATGTGTGTAACCGCCAAACATTTATAACCATATAAAGTGGTGCACTCACGAAGTAGATTCTAATCAAAGGCACCTGCTGCCGGACAAGTAACGTTATTATATATCATTGTTTTTCCCTGAGTGCCTTTGTTATGGAAGACGAGTTCACCTTTTAAATATCTTTGAATGCAATTGTTTGTTTGAACACTTTGGTATAATAATGAACAACATGTGAACAATATTGAAATGTGAAATATATAACTAATTGTATGTTTGTGTTTGACTGTCCTATGCAGTTTTCACGGTGCAAACGGGGTGCAAACGGAGCAAATGATGCAACCGTCACTACCTGTACAAACACGGTGCAACGACACAACTACCAAAGAAAAGCTACAGTACTGCTAAGCTGAAATGCAAAAGAAAAAAGAGAAAATAAATAAAAGCATCTGTACGAAACATAACCGCATCTTTATTTCAACACCAAGCCGGGGGGCAGTTACAAAGCTAATTTCCCAAAATGTTGGCATGTTCCTTTTTAACAGTTGGTTCTGATGGAGCAATCTGATCGCCTGGGAGCCGCATGTTATTTGCCTTATCATCATGGCTGGCAGTTGCTGAGCAATGCACATGGCGTATATACAGAGTTGAATGAACTATTCATCAAAATGTTATACCTCAGTGTTTTATTCACAAAAGTACTACAAAAGCAATAGAACACCTAAGGTCATGTGTCGTAGTGAATCACATCACAACGGAGAGGATCTACGACCACAGCCGTGACTAGAATAACACACTACCCTCTTGTGTTTAGATAAATAAAAGAACATTTTTATTTGCAGAAATAGGGGGCGGGGGCATCAGGGAAGGGATTCGTTTACGCAGTTCAAATACTGAGAGGAAAGAGCTCAGAATAGCTAGTATTAGCAACACCTACAGGTATAATCTGCAATGTCGTCAAACAGCAACTTCTAGGCAAAATATAACAACATGGTATATTGTGCTTTATTTACAGCTTTTGTTTTTGTCTAATGTTTTGGTTGGATTTCAGTGGGTATAAGGGGAGAAGTTGCTACCGCTGGCCACACCTCAGGCTCTGTCAAGAGGGGTCTGGAGAAACTCACAGTATAATAAGTTACGCCAATCCAGTTACGCAATGCCAAGCGGGGTCCTTTTGCCTAGAGGTGGCTGTTTGACAGCATTACAGATTGTACCTTTAACCCTTTCACTACCACACTACCAAAGGGTTAACCCTTTCACTGTGACAATACAGAATGTTAAACCTTTCACTGCCACACACGACAAAGGGTTAACCCTTTCACTACCACACATTTACATTTACACTACAGACGGTTAACATTCTGCAGTGTGGTGGCGAAAGGGTTAACGTCAGAAACCGTACTAGTCTTGTCTTCTTGTTCTTCTCTGTAATAGCAGTGCAAGTGTCCTGCAGTGGTTTTGGAGAACCTCTGTTTCTGTGAGCATATACTGTAGCACATTCCGCCACCTTTGCCTGGCGTAGCGTAGCTGTCCTCCTTTTCTTCTGTCAGAATCGCAATGGTAATCAGAATCAACTTCATGGTCACGTCCCTGTCCTTTTACAGTATAGAGGACTAAAATCCTTTGTGTCATTGGTGACTTGTCATTGGGCTAGTACGCACGCACGCACTCACACACACACACACACACACACACACACACACACACACACACACACACACACACACACACACACACACACACACACACACACACACACACACACACACACACACACACACACACACACACACACACACACACACACACACACACACACACACACACACACACACACACACACACACACACACACACACACACACACACACACACACACACACACACACACACACACACACACACACACACACACCGTTGTGAATCTCCAGTAAGACAAAATCTCCAGTAAGACAATCCTATCAGTGCAGGGTGAGGGGGGGGATCTTCAGAAATGTTCCCTGTCCTCCTGTAGCCTAGCAACCACCGCACAGCTCACTCTGCCCTGCTCTGCAGTAGGGAACCGGTCCAGGGCCAAAAACGCTAGAGGTGGTGAGATAAGAGGGAACGGGGGGGGGGGGGGTAACCTAACTGAGAAAGAGTGTGAGAAAGAAAACAAGAGTGTGACATAGTGTGTGTGAGAAAGAGAGACGAAGACAGAGAGACACGGGGAGAGAGAGGGACTCATAAGTTACTGATGAAAACAGCAGATATTCCGCAGTCTCTTCACATGAAGGGGAATCTTCACACAGATTTTGGAGATTTGCAAATCCCTTCACACAGGGTTCTACCACGCGTGCATGCACACACACACACGCACACACACACACGCGCACACACACACGCGCACACACACACACACACACACACACACACACACACACACACACACACACACACACACACACACACACACACACACACACACACACACACACACACACACACACACACACACACACACACACACACACACACACACACACTCACATACGCCAGGTCCCCTGCGCTTGAAGATATTCCGTTGCCATGACGATGCGCGAGGAGGAGAGCGAGATGTTTACGGAGAGCCCGGTCTGGATGCAGTTGAGTGCAGTGCTCCCCCCCCCCCCCTCTCTTTCTCTCTCTCTTGCTCTCTCATTGGGAACGGATGCATATGCATAATAATGCTAATCCTCTCTCTCACAGACTCTGAATTAATGCGGCCTACTTCCATCAATCCAGTCTGAATGGTAGATACTAGATCCCACGGCCCGAAAGGACGTTTTTTACATTTATTTGAAATGTGTACAGTAGGTAGTGAGAGTGGTTAAGCTTAAGGTAAGGGATACAGTTATAAAAAACTTTTAAGGTTAAAAAAAATGATGACGACTTGCGACTTTGCCGCTTGGCCAAAAAGTGACGACCTCCCAATAAAATGCTGATGACCCCGTGTGATCTAGCATCAGCCGTTCTCAAAAGGGAAACGTAATGGAGGGAAGATCCATATTCCTCCTCCACTCCAGTCACACTGGGGGACGTCTGGGATCGGCTGGTGATGTCTGGGATTTTTATTCCTGGCAGAATTAGCTGAATATTGATGAACAGTGGTCAGAGTCAAAACATGTGATCATAACAAGTTATGGATTTCTCATTATTTGCAAATATACCACAAGGTATTACCTTTGATGGTTTATTTATGGCGTATACGGCTTTATGCTGGCACTGATTACCCCATTTGACTTTGATTCACAAGGTACCGATTTGATTTGATACAGATTAGATTAAATTTGATATTTGCAAATATTGATATCAATTGAATTAGGCTCAGCAAAAACAAGAGACACCTACAGAACGGGAGGCTAGAAATAACACTAAGAGAAAATCTTCACACAACCACTGAAAAAAAGGCAAGGGGTTAAATTATCGATCTGGTGGTTTTAAGAATCAATATCGGATTGTTCAAATGAAATGATTGGATATTGATTTTCCTTTTTCCTCAGTGTTTTTACCAGGCCCTGGTGGAG
>NW_028172251.1:0-33060 GCF_963971535.1 Notolepis coatsorum
AAACACATGAAACACGTGAAACACATGAAACACATGAAACACATGAAACACGTGAAACACGTGAAACACATGAAACACATGAAACACGTGAAACACATGAAACACATGAAACACATGAAACACATGAAACACATGAAACACGTGAAACACATGAAACACGTGAAACACGTGAAACACATGAAACACGTGAAACACGTGAAACACGTGAAACACATGAAACACGTGAAACACATGAAACACGTGAAACACATGAAACATATGAAACACGTGAAACATGTGAAACATGTGAAACACATGAAACACATGAAACACATGAAACACATGAAACACATGAAACACATGAAACACATGATTACAACTTATATCTCTCTCACTGTTTCGTCTCAGATACCATCATATTGATTTAACCCTAACCCTAACTCATCATATTGATTTCAAAATGTATGTAGTATCGGGCGGCTGAGTGGCGCAGTGGGCAAGGCGCTCGCCACTAACGCAGGAGATGCTGGTATCGAGCCCAGCTCTCAGTGTTGCTACCGGCTCGGCCAGCCGTCATCCTAACACAACTGGCAGTGTTAGAGGGTGGGAAAGCCGGTGGGTGGGGATTGGACGTTGTGGACAGCGACTCCTACAGGTCGGTTGGGTGACGCCTGTACAGCGGAAACAGGAAGTGTCGGGGGCAGCGTGAGCCTCCCACATGTTACACCTCGCCGCTGAGAGATCGAGCTGCTGCGGTGAAAAGATGCGACAGGCTGCCTCCTCGTGTACCGGAGGGGACACGTGATGCGAGGCTTCTGTCCTCACTACAGCCGACCAGTGGGAGGCATGGTCTAACAACGTTCGAGACAGGGGAGGGGAGAATTGGAAATACGAAATTGGGATGGGAGAAAAAGTGGATCACATTTTTTTTATGTAGTATCACCAGCAACCTATTTTGACACACGCACGTTCGCACACACCCACACACATGTGAATGGAGCAATGTGAATGACTGCGTGTAAATGTGTGTGCGGGTGGCAGTGTGTGTGTGTGTGTGTGTGTGTGTGTGTGTGTGTGTGTGTGTGTATGTGTGTGTGTGTGTGTGTGCGTGTGTGTGTGTGTGTGTGAAGCCCCCGCTCTCCTTATCCCTTGTGACGGCCGGTCTGGGTGGAGTGTGAGCAGAGTGCAAGTGACAGAGGAGGTGCTGGTCTGCTGAGAGACACACACACACACACACACACACACACACACACACACACACACACACACACACACACACACACACACTGCAACCCCCACACACACTCACACACACACACACACACAGACACACACACACACACACACAGACACACACACACACACACACACACACACACACAGAGACACACAGACATGCATGTTTGTTGTCAATAATAGGTGTCTGGATACTGATTCCATTCACAGCATCACTTTGGCTTCAATGATTTAGGTACAGACAGCGAGAGATTCATGTCCCACAGAGAGGTACATCTATCCAGATACACTCATTTCATCCTGTCTGTAAAGTTAATAGACCTTTCTGTGTCTGAAGGATCCTGATCTCAGCTAACATGCTGTCTTGTTGCTCTATAACCTCTCAGCTAACATGCTGTCTTGTTGCTCTATAGCCTCTCAGCTAACATGCTGTCTTGTTGCTCTATAACCTCTCAGCTAACATGCTGTCTTGTTGCTCTATAACCTCTCAGCTAACATGCTGTCTTGTTGCTCTATAACCTCTCAGCTAACATGCTGTCTTGTTGCTCTATAACCTCTCAGCTAACATGCTGTCTTGTTGCTCTATAGCCTCTCAGCTAACATGCTGTCTTGTTGCTCTATAACCTCTCAGCTAACATGCTGTCTTGTTGCTCTATAACCTCTCAGCTAACATGCTGTCTTGTTGCTCTATAACCTCTCAGCTAACATGCTGTCTTGTTGCTCTATAACCTCTCAGCTAACATGCTGTCTTGTTGCTCTATAACCTCTCAGCTAACATGCTGTCTTGTTGCTCTATAACCTCTCAGCTAACATGCTGTCTTGTTGCTCTATAGCCTCTCAGCTAACATGCTGTCTTGTTGCTCTATAACCTCTCAGCTAACATGCTGTCTTGTTGCTCTATAGCCTCTCAGCTAACATGCTGTCTTGTTGCTCTATATCCTCTCAGCTAACATGCTGTCTTGTTGCTCTATAACCTCTCAGCTAACATGCTGTCGTGTTGCTCTATAACCTCTCAGCTAACATGCTGTCTTGTTGCTCTATAACCTCTCAGCTAACATGCTGTCTTGTTGCTCTATAACCTCTCAGCTAACATGCTGTCTTGTTGCTCTATAACCTCTCAGCTAACATGCTGTCTTGTTGCTCTATAACCTCTCAGCTAACATGCTGTCTTGTTGCTCTATAACCTCTCAGCTAACATGCTGTCTTGTTGCTCTATAACCTCTCAGCTAACATGCTGTCTTGTTGCTCTATAACCTCTCAGCTAACATGCTGTCTTGTTGCTCTATAACCTCTCAGCTAACATGCTGTCTTGTTGCTCTATAGCCTCTCAGCTAACATGCTGTCTTGTTGCTCTATAACCTCTCAGCTAACATGCTGTCTTGTTGCTCTATAACCTCTCAGCTAACATGCTGTCTTGTTGCTCTATAACCTCTCAGCTAACATGCTGTCTTGTTGCTCTATAACCTCTCAGCTAACATGCTGTCTTGTTGCTCTATAACCTCTCAGCTAACATGCTGTCTTGTTGCTCTATAACCTCTCAGCTAACATGCTGTCTTGTTGCTCTATAACCTCTCAGCTAACATGCTGTCTTGTTGCTCTATAACCTCTCAGCTAACATGCTGTCTTGTTGCTCTATAACCTCTCAGCTAACATGCTGTCTTGTTGCTCTATAACCTCTCAGCTAACATGCTGTCTTGTTGCTCTATAACCTCTCAGCTAACATGCTGTCTTGTTGCTCTATAACCTCTCAGCTAACATGCTGTCTTGTTGCTCTATAACCTCTCAGCTAACATGCTGTCTTGTTGCTCTATAACCTCTCAGCTAACATGCTGTCTTGTTGCTCTATAACCTCTCAGCTAACATGCTGTCTTGTTGCTCTATAACCTCTCAGCTAACATGCTGTCTTGTTGCTCTATAACCTCTCAGCTAACATGCTGTCTTGTTGCTCTATAACCTCTCAGCTAACATGCTGTCTTGTTGCTCTATAACCTCTCAGCTAACATGCTGTCTTGTTGCTCTATAACCTCTCAGCTAACATGCTGTCTTGTTGCTCTATAACCTCTCAGCTAACATGCTGTCTTGTTGCTCTATAACCTCTCAGCTAACATGCTGTCTTGTTGCTCTATAACCTCTCAGCTAACATGCTGTCTTGTTGCTCTATAACCTCTCAGCTAACATGCTGTCTTGTTGCTCTATAACCTCTCAGCTAACATGCTGTCTTGTTGCTCTATAACCTCTCAGCTAACATGCTGTCTTGTTGCTCTATAGCCTCTCAGCTAACATGCTGTCTTGTTGCTCTATAACCTCTCAGCTAACATGCTGTATTGTTGCTCTATAACCTCTCAGCTAACATGCTGTCTTGTTGCTCTATAACCTCTCAGCTAACATGCTGTCTTGTTGCTCTATAACCTCTCAGCTAACATGCTGTCTTGTTGCTCTATAACCTCTCAGCTAACATGCTGTCTTGTTGCTCTATAACCTCTCAGCTAACATGCTGTCTTGTTGCTCTATAACCTCTCAGCTAACATGCTGTCTTGTTGCTCTATAACCTCTCAGCTAACATGCTGTCTTGTTGCTCTATAACCTCTCAGCTAACATGCTGTCTTGTTGCTCTATAACCTCTCAGCTAACATGCTAACATGCTGTCTTGTTGCTCTATAGCCTCTCAGCTAACATGCTAACATGATGTCTTGTTGCTCTATATCCTCTCAGCTAACATGCTAACATGCTGTCTTGTTGCTCTATAACCTCTCAGCTAACATGCTGTCTTGTTGCTCTATAGCCTCTCAGCTAACATGCTGTCTTGTTGCTCTATAACCTCTCAGCTAACATGCTGTCTTGTTGCTCTATAACCTCTCAGCTAACATGCTGTCTTGTTGCTCTATAGCCTCTCAGCTAACATGCTGTCTTGTTGCTCTATAACCTCTCAGCTAACATGCTGTCTTGTTGCTCTATAACCTCTCAGCTAACATGCTGTCTTGTTGCTCTATAACCTCTCAGCTAACATGCTGTCTTGTTGCTCTATAACCTCTCAGCTAACATGCTGTCTTGTTGCTCTATATCCTCTCAGCTAACATGCTGTCTTGTTGCTCTATAGCCTCTCAGCTAACATGTTGTCTTGTTGCTCTATAACCTCTCAGCTAACATGCTGTCTTGTTGCTCTATAACCTCTCAGCTAACATGCTAACATGCTGTCTTGTTGCTCTATAGCCTCTCAGCTAACATGCTGTCTTGTTGCTCTATAACCTCTCAGCTAACATGCTGTCTTGTTGCTCTATAACCTCTCAGCTAACATGCTAACATGCTGTCTTGTTGCTCTATAACCTCTCAGCTAACATGCTGTCTTGTTGCTCTATAACCTCTCAGCTAACATGCTGTCTTGTTGCTCTATAGCCTCTCAGCTAACATGCTGTCTTGTTGCTCTATAACCTGTCAGCTAACATGCTGTCTTGTTGCTCTATAACCTCTCAGCTAACATGCTGTCTTGTTGCTCTATAACCTCTCAGCTAACATGCTGTCTTGTTGCTCTATAACCTCTCAGCTAACATGCTGTCTTGTTGCTCTATAACCTCTCAGCTAACATGCTGTCTTGTTGCTCTATAGCCTCTCAGCTAACATGCTGTCTTGTTGCTCTATAGCCTCTCAGCTAACATGCTGTCTTGTTGCTCTATAACCTGTCAGCTAACATGCTGTCTTGTTGCTCTATAACCTCTCAGCTAACATGCTAACATGCTGTCTTGTTGCTCTATAACCTCTCAGCTAACATGCTGTCTTGTTGCTCTATAACCTCTCAGCTAACATGCTGTCTTGTTGCTCTATAACCTCTCAGCTAACATGCTGTCTTGTTGCTCTATAACCTCTCAGCTAACATGCTGTCTTGTTGCTCTATAGCCTCTCAGCTAACATGCTGTCTTGTTGCTCTATATCCTCTCAGCTAACATGCTAACATGCTGTCTTGTTGCTCTATAACCTCTCAGCTAACATGCTGTCTTGTTGCTCTATAACCTCTCAGCTAACATGCTGTCTTGTTGCTCTATAACCTCTCAGCTAACATGCTGTCTTGTTGCTCTATAACCTCAGCTAACATGCTGTCTTGTTGCTCTATAACCTCTCAGCTAACATGCTGTCTTGTTGCTCTATAACCTCTCAGCTAACACGCTGTCTTGTTGCTCTATAACCTCTCAGCTAACATGCTGTCTTGTTGCTCTATAACCTCTCAGCTAACACGCTGTCTTGTTGCTCTATAACCTCTCAGCTAACATGCTGTCTTGTTGCTCTATAACCTCTCAGCTAACATGCTGTCTTGTTGCTCTATAACCTCTCAGCTAACATGCTGTCTTGTTGCTCTATAACCTCTCAGCTAACATGCTAACATGCTGTCTTGTTGCTCTATAACCTCTCAGCTAACATGCTGTCTTGTTGCTCTATAACCTCTCAGCTAACATGCTGTCTTGTTGCTCTATAACCTCTCAGCTAACATGCTGTCTTGTTGCTCTATAACCTCTCAGCTAACATGCTAACATGCTGTCTTGTTGCTCTATAGCCTCTCAGCTAACATGCTGTCTTGTTGCTCTATAACCTCTCAGCTAACATGCTGTCTTGTTTCTCTATAACCTCTCAGCTAACATGCTGTCTTGTTGCTCTATAACCTCTCAGCTAACATGCTGTCTTGTTGCTCTATAACCTGTCAGCTAACATGCTGTCTTGTTGCTCTATAACCTCTCAGCTAACATGCTGTCTTGTTGCTCTATAGCCTCAGCTAACATGCTAACATGCTGTCTTGTTGCTCTATAGCCTCTCAGCTAACATGCTGTCTTGTTGCTCTATAACCTGTCAGCTAACATGCTGTCTTGTTGCTCTATAACCTCTCAGCTAACATGCTCTATTGTTGCTCTATAACCTCTCAGCTAACATGCTCTATTGTTGCTCTATAACCTCTCAGCTAACATGCTCTATTGTTGCTCTCTAGGCCCGATGGCATCGGCACCGTCACCGTGGCGGAGAAAGAGCAGTTCGAGGAGATCAAAGAGAGACTGCGAGCGCTCCTGGAGAACCAGATCACACACTTCAGGTAAAACACGTGACCCCTGACCTTCACGTGACCCCTGACCTCACACACTTCAGGTAAAACATGTGACCCCTGACCCCACACACTTCAGGTAAAACACCTGACCCCTGACCAAACACACTTCAGGTAAAACATGTGACCCCTGACCCCACACACTTCAGGTAAAACACTTGACCCCTGACCCCACGGCCCGACAATCATCTGCCAACTGGACACCAACCTGAACTAATGGAGGATGAAAGTAAAAACCCACTTTGTTGCTCTTCACAGGTACTGCTTTCCCTTCGGTCGACCAGAGGGGGCGCTGAAGGCAACTCTGTCGCTGCTTGAAAGGGTTTGTCCGTTTTTACACACGTTTATCCCGACAGATACTGTACACAGCAGGCAGATACTGTACACAGCAGGCAGATACTGTACACAGCGGGCAGATACCGATCGTCCGAAACACGTCTATCCTCAGGAGGTCTCTCTTCTCTGACATCTATCTTTGTTATTCTTTTGTTCACTCTGCATGTGCTTTAACCCTTTCACTGCTATGTCGTCGGTTGTGTGATAGTAAAGGGTTAACCTTCTGTCGTGTGGCAGTGAAAGGGTTAACCGGCTGTCGTGTGGCAGTGAAAGGGTTAACCCTATGTGCATTGTCGCAGTGAAAGCGTTAACCCTATGTGCATTGTCACAGTGAAAGGGTTAACCGTTTGACAGTGTGGCAGTGAAAGGGTTAACCGGCTGTCATGTGGCAGTGAAAGGTTTTTTTTTTTTTGATCCACTTTTTCTCCCATTTTTCTGTATTTTTCTCCCATCCCAATTTCGTATCATCCAATTCAACCCTCCCCTGTCACGAACGCTGTTTCTTGCCTCCCACAAGCCGGCTGCAATGTGGACTAAGTCATACATAGCACAAGTCCCCTCCGGTACTTGAGGTAACAGCAGTCGCATCTTTTCACCTGCGCAGCTCGATCTCTCAGTGTCGAGGAGTAACGCGTGGGAGGCTCACGCTGCCCCCGACACTTCCTGATTCTACTGCGCAGGCGCACCAACCGACCTGTAGGAGTCGCTTGTTCACAACGCCCGATCCCCACCCTTCAGTTTCCCTCCCCGTAATACGGCCAAGGTGTATTACTGCGGACGACCAGCTAAACTGAAAACAATGTGGAGAGCTGGATTCGAACACGCGAATCCTAGCGTCTCCACACTGGTGGCGAGTGCCTTGCCCACTACACCACCTAGCCGCCCTTGGCAGTGAAAGGGTTAAGCTCTACCTGTATAAAGGTCACAGAACACTCTACCATCAGAACCAGAAAGGTCCTCATTGCCAAGTGCTTTTCACACACAAGGAATCTGCTTTGGTCGTTATCGGTGGGAGATTAGCGGACAGACGTTAACCTACAGATGATACAATAATACAATAATACAAGAGGTTGAGTCAAATAAAATGAAATATGAGCCCAGTTAAGCACAATAGAATAATATAATTATGAAAAAGATTATAGTCCAGGGCTGTACAACTGGGCAGATGTGGTCAATTATATACACAATCAGTTCAGTATCGGCTATATCTGTGCATCAATAGTAAAAAAGTTCTGATTCAACCCTTGGGAGTCTGGGCTATTTTCACCCCTCCCCTTCTGGGAATTTTCAGATTTTTCTTTTTTTTACATAATATGAAACTACAGGTTCATACCTTCAAAATAAGCCATAAATTGTAAAATTAGAGCCAATAGTTTTCAATCAATGTCCTATGAAACATTCTGGTAACATTCTAACCAAATCTCAGTTCAGGGCTTTGAAAGAATGAAAGCCAATTCAGCTATTTGATGAACGGACTAGACTCCCAGAATGCAATGTGATCACTGTCACTCCACACCAACTCACACCTGAACAAAGGCCCAGCTTCCAGTCTGTCGTTCCTTTGTTATTCCAATGACTGGACCCAAGAGGCCCAGAGAGAGTTGTGTGTGACACACACACAGCCAGCATGTTTATATCTCGCTTATATCACTATAAATTATACACTTTTTTTTTTACTAGAATAGAAGATCACACAATTTTATTAAAAAAAACATAGAGAATAATAATCAACAAGAAACATCAACCCTGTATTGTACAATGAACAACCCTATATCACTGGGGTGCAGAGTCATTAGAAATGTATTTTAAAAAATATATTGTGAATTACAATAATAATACATAGGTGCCTCATATGATATTTGGCAGAGAGCGACCTACTGCATCATGCACAGAGAAGAAACGGGTATGTATCTGCTCGTCTAACTCCAGGGTAGATGGCAAATAAGCTAATTTCCCAAAAAGTTGGGGTGTTCCTTTAAGTAAGGCCCTTTATATAGAATGGCCTATGGGGACATTGAGTTAATAGATCATGTTTGTGATTATTTCCTCTCCTGTAAGGTGCTGATGAAGGACATCGTCACCCCTGTTCCCCAAGAGGAGGTCAAGACAGTGATCCGGAAGTGTCTGGAGCAGGCGGCGCTGGTCAACTACCAACGTCTGTCAGAATATGCCAAACTAGAAGGTAGGTCGCCAACGCAAATCCTTTCAAATTAAAACGTCTATTGCAGAGGCGTTCCAAGGTGTTCAACTCAAACTGAAAGTGTGTGCAGTGCTCTGTGTTATACAGTTATATAGTTATATAGTACAACACATGTTGCAGGGTTTTGTCTATATGACAATATGCCGCTTCACCGCTTGATGTGAAAGTACAGATACAGTATCTCTGCTCGAGGGAGAGGAGAGAAGGGTCGCCCTGAGGATAGACAACAGTCACCATCTGCTGCCCCCCACAGGTGAACAGGTGAACAGGTGGAAGATGTCCACTGAAAAACAGTGGAGATAGTTAGACTAAGAGGAGGAGATAGTTAGACTAAGAGGAGGAGATAGTTAGACTAAGAGGAGGAGATAGTTAGACTAAGAGGAGGAGATAGTTAGACTAAGAGGAGATAGTTAGACTAAGAGGAGGAGGTAGTTAGACTAAGAGGAGGAGATAGTTAGACTAAGAGGAGGAGATAGTTAGACTAAGAGGAGGAGATAGTTAGACTAAGAGGAGGAGATAGTTAGACTAAGAGGAGGAGATAGTTAGACTAAGAGGAGGAGATAGTTAGACTATGAGGAGGTAGTTAGACTAAGAGGAGGAGATAGTTAGACTAAGAGGAGGAGATAGTTAGACTAAGAGGAGATAGTTAGACTAAGAGGAGGAGATAGTTAGACTCAGAGGAGGAGATAGTTAGACTAAGAGGAGATAGTTAGACTAAGAGGAGGAGATAGTTAGACTAAGAGGAGGAGATAGTTAGACTAAGAGGAGGAGATAGTTAGACTAAGAGGAGATAGTTAGACTCAGAGGAGGAGATAGTTAGACTAAGAGGAGATAGTTAGACTAAGAGGAGATAGTTAGACTAAGAGGAGGAGATAGTTAGACTAAGAGGAGGAGATAGTTAGACTAAGAGGAGGAGATAGTTAGACTAAGAGGAGGAGATAGTTAGACTAAGAGGAGGAGATAGTTAGACTAAGATGAGATAGTTAGACTAAGAGGAGGAGGTAGTTAGACTAAGAGGAGATAGTTAGACTAAGAGGAGGAGATAGTTAGACTAAGAGGAGGAGATAGTTAGACTAAGAGGAGGAGATAGTTAGACTAAGAGGAGGAGATAGTTAGACTAAGAGGAGGAGATAGTTAGACTAAGAGGAGGAGGTAGTTAGACTAAGAGGAGGAGATAGTTAGACTCAGAGGAGGAGATAGTTAGACTAAGAGGAGGAGATAGTTAGACTGAGAGGAGGAGATAGTTAGACTGAGAGGAGGAGATAGTTAGACTAAGAGGAGGAGGTAGTTAGACTAAGAGGAGGAGATAGTTAGACTAAGAGGAGGAGATAGTTAGACTAAGAGGAGGAGATAGTTAGACTAAGAGGAGGAGATAGTTAGACTAAGAGGAGGAGATAGTTAGACTAAGAGGAGGAGATAGTTAGACTAAGAGGAGGAGATAGTTAGACTAAGAGGAGGAGATAGTTAGACTAAGAGGAGGAGATAGTTAGACTAAGAGGAGGAGATAGTTAGACTAAGAGGAGGAGATAGTTAGACTAAGAGGAGGAGATAGTTAGACTGAGAGGAGGAGATAGTTAGACTGAGAGGAGGAGATAGTTAGACTGAGAGGAGGAGATAGTTAGACTAAGAGGAGGAGATAGTTAGACTAAGAGGAGGAGATAGTTAGACTAAGAGGAGGAGATAGTTAGACTAAGAGGAGGAGATAGTTAGACTAAGAGGAGGAGGTAGTTAGACTAAGAGGAGGAGCTAGTTAGACTAAGAGGAGGAGATAGTTAGACTAAGAGGAGGAGATAGTTAGACTAAGAGGAGGAGATAGTTAGACTGAGAGGAGGAGATAGTTAGACTAAGAGGAGGAGATAGTTAGACTGAGAGGGTATCTACACAGTAGAATCTAGTTGATGTGAACCTGTATCCTGTAAAGTTAAAGTGCATAATGAATAGAAATACAGACATTCGATGATATATTATATTTGCACAATGCTTTCCCAACACCTTCTGATGGTTCAAGGATGAAAGAAGAACATTCACTTCCACCACCAGAGGTCAGAGGTGAGGGAGTTTGTCATACCAGGTCCAATGAGGATTAGTAAACAACTATGGAACACGTGACCGTGACAGTATTTAGGATGATGTCATGGGTGTAGTTATAGAATTAAGAATGAGGCGGCTAAGTGGCGCAGTGGGCAAGGCGCTCGCCACTAACGCAGGAGATGCTGGGTTCGAGCCCAGCTCTCTGCGTTGCTTCCGGCTTGGCTGGTCGTTCATACTAATACAATTGGCAGTGTTAGGGGGTGGGAAAGCCGGTGGGTGGGGATCAGACGTTGTGGACAGCGCCTCCTACAGGCCGCCTGTACAGCAGAATCAGGAAGTATCGGGGGCAGCGTGAGCCTCCCACACGTTACTCCTCGCCACTGAGAGATCGCGCTGTCTGGTGAAAAGATGCGACGGCTGCCTCCTCGTGTACCGGAGGGAGGGGACACGTGATGCAAGGCTTCTATCCTCACTGCAGCCGACCAGTGGGAGGCATGGTCTAACAGCGTTCGAGACAGGGGAGGGGAGAATTGGACAATACGAAATTGGGATGGGGGAGAAAAATAGAAAATGGGGAGAAAAAGTAGATAAAAAAAAATAATTAAGAATGAGATGAGGTGTAATCAGCTCTGTCCTTGCCTACACTTACATCACAAGAAACAATATTATCAAAAATCATCAGTCTATCAGGCGCGCGCCGACACAGCTGCCAGGCTGCACATCTTGGCAGCATCACGGATTAGAGCCGTACGATCCACGCGTGCCGTCTGCAAAGGTCTAGCAATACGTGCTCCGTGCACTTTGACCCCCGCGCTTCTGCCGGCAGCACAGCGGCTCCGCCGACAGCAGGAGCCAATCACTAACCACCTGAGACGCATCAGAACCGCGCGCCCGAGGTCAGCAGTCATTATGCCACCTGTGAGTGGTGCAGTGTATTAGCCTTTACGTCTCTGGTCTCTAGCCTCGGAAGTGAGTCGTTTAAGGCTTTGATTGCATTTCTAATACCATAAGAACGCACTCCATTCCCTCCCAAATGGATTCCCTCCGGTCCTGAGTGGATTTAATAGACTCTGTGGGCACGAAGGAACAGGGCGACTGCTCTCGCTTAAGGGATGTGACATGAAGACAGGTTGCAGCAGAAATCTGTTGATAGTTCTTTGAATGTGCTGCTTAACCATCACATTTTCTCCCCAGCTATAGAAAGCACTTCTCAGCACGGGTCATTATCAGGCTCCAATGTCCTTAATACAACGGTGTCTTTGTTTTTAAGTGGAGAGTCTGATGTTCCTCCAACCCAATGTATTAGCAAAGTGTACAGTAAGTAAAAATGCATTCAATCCGCCATGAATCCTTAACGCTGATGTTGTCCATCACCACGCAGCTGCCTCCACCTTCCACCGGGGGGCTGCCTGCTAGTTGACCGATCTCAAGCCCCGCCCTCTCTTATTGATCCTCCAATCAGCAACAGTTGTGATTGGAGGATCAAGGTAAAGAGGACAGGGTTTGAGATCGGCCCCTCAGCTCTCCTTCCTCTCCCCCTAGCTGCCTCTCCTCTTCCTCCTCTCCTCTTCCTCCTCCCCTCCGTTTGTCTATTGGCTTTGCTGCTCTTCTCTGGTTTAAAAACAGGAAGGCCAATAACACACGAGGCATGATGGGACCTGGTGGAACGCTGCCCCTGGTGGCACGTTGGTGTTTTGTTCCTCTGTGGCGTCCGGGGTTTTCTTTAGTAGGCATCATAGACACTGTATTCCCTGCTAACATTTATCTCAAGGTGGTGAACTATTAATAATTTGGTGACCGACCTATAGAGTGGAAAATACAATTTGTGACTAAATCATTTAAATAATTGGCCGGCGGCAACCCATCAACTACTGTGTTGCACTAAACTTGTTACACTAAGAGAGACCAACCTTAGTCTGAAGACACTAAGGGAGACCAACCTTAGTCTGAAGACACTAAGAGAGACCAACCTTAGTCTGAAGACACTAAGGGAGACCAACCTTAGTCTGAAGACACTAAGGGAGACCAACCTTAGTCTGAAGACACTAAAGGATACCAACCTTAGTCTGAAGACACTAAGAGAGACCAACCTTAGTCTGAAGACACTAAGGGAGACCAACCTTAGTCTGACGACACTAAGGGAGACCAACCTTAGTCTGAAGACACTAAGAGACCAACCTTAGTCTGAAGACACTAAGGGAGACCAACCTTAGTCTGAAGACACTAAGAGACCAACCTTAGTCTGAAGACACTAAGGGAGACCAACCTTAGTCTGAAGACACTAAGGGAGACCAACCTTAGTCTGAAGACACTAAGGGAGACCAACCTTAGTCTGAAGACACTAAGGGAGACCAACCTTAGTCTGAAGACACTAAGGGAGACCAACCTTAGTCTGAAGACACTAAGGGAGACTAACCTTAGTCTGAAGACACTAAGGAAGACCAACCTTAGTCTGAAGACACTAAGGGAGACCAACCTTAGTCTGAAGACACTAAGGGAGACCAACCTTAGTCTGAAGACACTAAGGGAGACCAACCTTAGTCTGAAGACACTAAGGGAGACCAACCTTAGTCTGAAGACACTAAGGGAGACCAACCTTAGTCTGACGTCACTAAGGGAGACCAACCTTAGTCTGACAACACTAAGAGAGACCAACCTTAGTCTGAAGACACTAAGAGAGACCAACCTTAGTCTGAAGACACTAAGAGACCAACCTTAGTCTGAAGACACTAAGGGATACCAACCTTAGTCTGAAGACACTAAGGGAGACCAACCTTAGTCTGAAGACACTAAGGGAGACCAACCTTAGTCTGAAGTCACTAAGATACCAACCTTAGTCTGAAGACACTAAGGGATACCAACCTTAGTCTGAAGACACTAAGGGAGACCAACCTTAGTCTGATGACACTAAGGGAGACTAACCTTAGTCTGAAGACACTAAGGGAGACCAACCTTAGTCTGAAGACACTAAGAGACCAACCTTAGTCTGAAGACACTAAGAGACCAACCTTAGTCTGAAGACACTAAGGGAGACCAACCTTAGTCTGAAGACACTAAGGGAGACTAACCTTAGTCTGAAGACACTAAGGGAGACCAACCTTAGTCTGAAGACACTAAGGGAGACTAACCTTAGTCTGAAGACACTAAGAGACCAACCTTAGTCTGAAGACACTAAGGGAGACCAACCTTATTCTGAAGACACTAAGAGACCAACCTTAGTCTGAAGACACTAAGGGAGACCAACCTTAGTCTGAAGACACTAAGGGAGACCAACCTTAGTCTGAAGACACTAAGAGACCAACCTTAGTCTGAAGACACTAAGGGAGACCAACCTTAGTCTGAAGACACTAAGGGAGACCAACCTTAGTCTGACGTCACTAAGGGAGACCAACCTTAGTCTGACGACAATAAGGGAGACCAACCTTAGTCTGAAGACACTAAGGGAGACCAACCTTAGTCTGAAGTCACTAAGGGAGACCAACCTTAGTCTGAAGACACTAAGGGAGACCAACCTTAGTCTGAAGACACTAAGGGAAACCAACCTTAGTCTGAAGACACTAAGAGACCAACCTTAGTCTGATGACACTAAGGGAGACCAACCTTAGTCTGAAGACACTAAGAGACCAACCTTAGTCTGAAGACACTAAGAGACCAACCTTAGTCTGAAGACACTAAGGGAGACCAACCTTAGTCTGAAGACACTAAGGGAGACCAACCTTAGTCTGAAGACACTAAGAGACCAACCTTAGTCTGAAGACACTAAGAGACCAACCTTAGTCTGAAGACACTAAGAGACCAACCTTAGTCTGAAGACACCAAGGGAGACCAACCTTAGTCTGAAGACACTAAGAGACCAACCTTAGTCTGAAGACACTAAGAGACCAACCTTAGTCTGAAGACACTAAGGGAGACCAACCTTAGTCTGAAGACACTAAGGGAGACCAACCTTAGTCTGAAGACACTAAGAGACCAACCTTAGTCTGAAGTCACTAAGGGAGACCAACCTTAGGCTGAAGACACTAAGAGACCAACCTTAGTCTGAAGACACTAAGAGACCAACCTTAGTCTGAAGACACTAAGAGACCAACCTTAGTCTGAAGACACTAAGAGACCAACCTTAGTCTGAAGATACTAAGGGAGACCAACCTTAGTCTGAAGACACTAAGAGACCAACCTTAGTCTGAAGACACTAAGGGAGACCAACCTTAGTCTGAAGACACTAAGGGAGACCAACCTTAGTCTGAAGACACTAAGAGACCAACCTTAGTCTGAAGTCACTAAGGGAGACCAACCTTAGGCTGAAGACACTAAGGGAGACCAACCTTAGTCTGAAGACACTAAGAGACCAACCTTAGTCTGAAGACACTAAGAGACCAACCTTAGTCTGAAGACACTAAGAGACCAACCTTAGTCTGAAGACACTAAGAGACCAACCTTAGTCTGAAGACACTAAGAGACCAACCTTAGTCTGAAGACACTAAGGGAGGCCAACCTTAGTCTGAAGACACTAAGAGACCAACCTTAGTCTGAAGACACTAAGAGACCAACCTTAGTCTGAAGACACTAAGGGAGACCAACCTTAGTCTGAAGACACTAAGGGAAACCAACCTTAGTCTGAAGACACTAAGGGAGACCAACCTTAGTCTGACGACACTAAGGGAGACCAACCTTAGTCTGAAGACACTAAGGGAGACCAACCTTAGTCTGAAGACACTAAGAGACCAACCTTAGTCTGAAGACACTAAGGGAGACCAACCTTAGTCTGAAGACACTAAGGGAGACCAACCTTAGTCTGAAGACACTAAGAGACCAACCTTAGTCTGAAGTCACTAAGGGAGACCAACCTTAGGCTGAAGACACTAAGGGAGACCAACCTTAGTCTGAAGACACTAAGAGACCAACCTTAGTCTGAAGACACTAAGAGAGACCAACCTTAGTCTGACGACACTAAGGGAGACCAACCTTAGTCTGAAGACACTAAGGGAGACCAACCTTAGTCTGAAGACACTAAGAGACCAACCTTAGTCTGAAGACACTAAGGGAGACCAACCTTAGTCTGAAGACACTAAGGGAGACCAACCTTAGTCTGAAGACACTAAGAGACCAACCTTAGTCTGAAGTCACTAAGGGAGACCAACCTTAGGCTGAAGACACTAAGGGAGACCAACCTTAGTCTGAAGACACTAAGAGACCAACCTTAGTCTGAAGACACTAAGAGACCAACCTTAGTCTGAAGACACTAAGAGACCAACCTTAGTCTGAAGACACTAAGAGACCAACCTTAGTCTGAAGACACTAAGAGACCAACCTTAGTCTGAAGACACTAAGGGAGGCCAACCTTAGTCTGAAGACACTAAGAGACCAACCTTAGTCTGAAGACACTAAGAGACCAACCTTAGTCTGAAGACACTAAGAGACCAACCTTAGTCTGAAGACACTAAGAGACCAACCTTAGTCTGAA
The DNA here is from genome assembly GCF_963971535.1 of Notolepis coatsorum. NCBI lineage: Eukaryota > Metazoa > Chordata > Actinopteri > Aulopiformes > Paralepididae > Notolepis > Notolepis coatsorum. The sequence goes on from NW_028172251.1 coordinate 16,324, forward strand.
GACACTAAGAGACCAACCTTAGTCTGAAGACACTAAGGGAGGCCAACCTTAGTCTGAAGACACTAAGAGACCAACCTTAGTCTGAAGACACTAAGAGACCAACCTTAGTCTGAAGACACTAAGGGAGACCAACCTTAGTCTGAAGACACTAAGAGACCAACCTTAGTCTGAAGTCACTAAGGGAGACCAACCTTAGGCTGAAGACACTAAGGGAGACCAACCTTAGTCTGAAGACACTAAGAGACCAACCTTAGTCTGAAGACACTAAGAGACCAACCTTAGTCTGAAGACACTAAGAGACCAACCTTAGTCTGAAGACACTAAGAGACCAACCTTAGTCTGAAGACACTAAGAGACCAACCTTAGTCTGAAGACACTAAGAGACCAACCTTAGTCTGAAGTCACTAAGGGAGACCAACCTTAGTCTGAAGACACTAAGAGACCAACCTTAGTCTGAAGACACTAAGAGACCAACCTTAGTCTGAAGACACTAAGAGACCAACCTTAGTCTGAAGACACTAAGAGACCAACCTTAGTCTGACGTCACTAAGGGAGACCAACCTTAGTCTGAAGACACTAAGGGAGACCAACCTTAGGCTGAAGACACTAAGGGAGACCAACCTTAGTCTGAAGACACTAAGGGAGACCAACCTTAGTCTGAAGACACTAAGAGACCAACCTTAGTCTGAAGTCACTAAGAGACCAACCTTAGTCTGAAGACACTAAGGGAGACCAACCTTAGTCTGAAGACACTAAGAGACCAACCTTAGTCTGAAGACACTAAGAGACCAACCTTAGTCTGAAGACACTAAGGGAGACCAACCTTAGTCTGAAGACACTAAGAGACCAACCTTAGTCTGAAGTCACTAAGAGACCAACCTTAGTCTGAAGACACTAAGAGACCAACCTTAGTCTGAAGACACTAAGAGACCAACCTTAGTCTGAAGACACTAAGAGACCAACCTTAGTCTGAAGACACTAAGAGACCAACCTTAGTCTGAAGACACTAAGAGACCAACCTTAGTCTGAAGTCACTAAGAGACCAACCTTAGTCTGAAGACACTAAGAGACCAACCTTAGTCTGAAGACACTAAGAGACCAACCTTAGTCTGAAGACACTAAGAGACCAACCTTAGTCTGAAGACACTAAGAGACCAACCTTAGTCTGAAGTCACTAAGAGACCAACCTTAGTCTGAAGACACTAAGAGACCAACCTTAGTCTGAAGACACTAAGAGACCAACCTTAGTCTGAAGACACTAAGAGACCAACCTTAGTCTGAAGACACTAAGAGACCAACCTTAGTCTGAAGACACTAAGAGACCAACCTTAGTCTGAAGACACTAAGAGACCAACCTTAGTCTGAAGACACTAAGAGACCAACCTTAGTCTGAAGACACTAAGAGACCAACCTTAGTCTGAAGTCACTAAGAGACCAACCTTAGTCTGAAGACACTAAGAGACCAACCTTAGTCTGAAGACACTAAGAGACCAACCTTAGTCTGAAGACACTAAGAGACCAACCTTAGTCTGAAGACACTAAGAGACCAACCTTAGTCTGAAGTCACTAAGAGACCAACCTTAGTCTGAAGACACTAAGAGACCAACCTTAGTCTGAAGACACTAAGAGACCAACCTTAGTCTGAAGACACTAAGAGACCAACCTTAGTCTGAAGACACTAAGAGACCAACCTTAGTCTGAAGACACTAAGAGACCAACCTTAGTCTGAAGACACTAAGAGACCAACCTTAGTCTGAAGTCACTAAGAGACCAACCTTAGTCTGAAGACACTAAGAGACCAACCTTAGTCTGAAGACACTAAGAGACCAACCTTAGTCTGAAGACACTAAGAGACCAACCTTAGTCTGAAGACACTAAGAGACCAACCTTAGTCTGAAGACACTAAGAGACCAACCTTAGTCTGAAGACACTAAGGGAGGCCAACCTTAGTCTGAAGACACTAAGGGAGACCAACCTTAGTCTGAAGACACTAAGGGAGACCAACCTTAGTCTGAAGACACTAAGAGACCAACCTTAGTCTGAAGACACTAAGAGACCAACCTTAGTCTGAAGACACTAAGGGAGACCAACCTTAGTCTGAAGACACTAAGAGACCAACTGTTGAATGCCCACGCTCGCTCTTAGGTCAGATCGATAACTTCATAACTCATTGGTCTGCCTATCTACACCTCGAACAGCGTCCTGTGAAGTGGTTGACACGCAGGACCAACCGAGTCTACAAAATGTTGTTGTTACCACTGACCGACAAGAGACAGCGAATGCACCGTTCCGACCCCCGTCAGTCATCGACCTTTAACGTCGAGTGATTGAAGTTGCGGAATCTGTTATTTTATTTGCACTGGGAAGGACTCTATATTCAGAGGAGGTCCATTTCCCTAATCCGTTACACGTATTATCACTGTATGGCATTACGTGATAAAACCAGGTTTATCAGAATCCACTTTTAGTCCTTAATGTATAATCATAGGTCTCCTTTTACTCTACACGTATTAAAGCCATACTTCTATTTTGCCTTAATGCATAATCATATGTCTCCTTTTACTTTACACGTATTAAAGCCATACTTCTATTTTGCCTTAATGCATAATCATATGTCTCCTTTTACTTTACACGTATTAAAGCCATACTTCTATTTTGCCTTAATGCATAATCATGGGTCTCCTTTTACTCTACACGTATTAAAGCCATACTTCTAGTTTGCCTTAATGCATAATCATATGTCTCCTTTTACTCTACACGTATTATCACTGTATGGCATTACGTGATAAAACCAGGCTTGCCGAACCCTCCTTTAGTCCTTAATGCAGGGGTAAAGCCACTTATTCTATTTTACATTATTAATCAAAAATGCATGGGGTGAAGCCACTTATTCTATTTTACATTATTAATCAAAAATGCATGGGGTGAAGCCACTTATTCTATTTTACATTATTAATCAAAAATGCATGGGGTGAAGTTACAAGGCTAAACACATTTCATGCTTACCCGGTCGTCTGGTCCGAAGAAAGGATACAAATCATATGTATAAAGAGGTAATTTTAATTAGAAAAAGCTAGTTACAAGAAGATACTGAAGTGGAAAAGTGTCCATTTCAGTTAAAATATGCACAGAACAAAACATCTCATCTCTGCACGGCTTGTGCCCCGTGTCTGGCAGCAGGATCTCCATTCAGTTTAAAATAAGCAGAAAACAGAACATCTCATCTCTGCATGGTTCGTGCCCCGTGTCTGGCAGCAGGATCTCCATTTCTCTAAAAAGTCTGATCTGGCACGGCTTGTGCCTCTTCCTATCTCTCCAGCTCAGTGTAAAAATCCCTCCATTCAGTTTAAAATAATCAGAAAACAGAACATCTCATCTCTGCATGGTTCGTGCCCCGTGTCTGGCAGCAGGATCTCCATTTCTCTAAAAAGTCTGATCTGGCACGGCTTGTGCCTCTTCCTATCTCTCCAGCTCAGTGTAAAAATCCCTCCATTCAGTTTAAAATAATCAGAAAACAGAACATCTCATCTCTGCATGGTTCGTGCCCCGTGTCTGGCAGCAGGATCTCCATTTCTCTAAAAAGTCTGATCTGGCACGGCTTGTGCCTCTTCCTATCTCTCCAGCTCAGTGTAAAAATCCCTCTGTGCTCTCGCCAGTTGGCCCTTATAAAGGGCCCCATGGTCTCTTCTGCTTATTGGTCCAAATACAGCGCTGTCACCGTGATGTCATTTCACCAGCCAGTCAATGCACGGCTCGTGGGGACTGGCTCTACTCCCATTTTACTCCACTAGGCCGTAACTCGAAAAAGTAATTGTAACGTTTTCGCTGGAACAGACTCCCTTTGTTCTCTGGCCCCATCTCACTCAGACCCCACAAAGGGTTAACCAGTTTAATGCGTCTGCCGGCCGGAGAGCTCCGGAAACTCCCTACTGCAGGCTCAGAGATTGCATTCCGAAGGGGCCCCTCTCTTCTCCACTCCTTTCTGACTGGGCATTACCAGCCCAGGCCTAGATACTTGTTCAAAGCGTATATGCATATATATACGTATACACATATATATGTATATATATATATATATATATGAATACATATCACATCTAGACACCTACAGTAACATATGCCTAGATTTAAAACAGATATATACAATAAACCTATTAAATCATACAAGGGACAGAGAGAACAGGATGTCATTTATACAAAGTGTCACTTAGTTGGCTGTGACACTTTACACCCCCTCTGTCATCCTGGTCGGTCATTTTCCATTGTCTTAATAGCGTCTGTACTGGGGGACGAGATGGCGATTGTGGGGTCACGTGGCTGTGACTCTCCACACCCCCTCTGCCATCTTGGTACCTTGTTACCCTGGTAGCCGGCGGGAAGACTTGCATCTGTTGTTCCCTGGCTGGACGGCTCGACAGGATAGGGGTCACGTTGTTGCTTGGTATCCGGCGGGAAGACTTGCATCTGTTGTTCCCGGCCGATGCACCCAGGTTGTTGTCGTCTTCGTCATCTTGGTCATCGGGGTCACCTTGGTCATCTTGGGGTCACCCCCTCTGACCTCTTGGATCTCTCCCATAGTTTGGGGCAGGTTGATTTGTCACTTCTCGGGCGACCCCCACGGGTCCCCGAGAATTGTAGCAGCAGTCCTCTATTGAAGTGTGGTTGGCCTGGTCTTGTGACCCTGTCCGTAGGCCTCGCAGGACATCACAGATACAGTCCACAGAGGACTCATTTCTTTTCTCTCTTTCAGGTCCATTCAGGGCTCTCGTCGCCCTGTAACCCGGGTCCAGGCCGATGTCTCTCTGTCCGGTCTGGGAGGTCTAGGAGGTCTGGGAGGTCTGGGAGGTCTGGGAGGTCTGGGAGGTCTGGGAGGTCTAGATGAGGACCTTGAGGATGCTCTGGAGCTTGACCTATCCCGGTCTTCCTCCATTTCCGATTTCTGACCTGAGTCAGTATATTCCTTCTTGCCATTCGCTGCGTCGTCCGCTGACTCCGGGGGACCCCCCCCCCCTTGTCTAAGAATGCGGCACTGGTTCAGGTTTTGTCCCTTTACCAGCGCACCTTTACCAGCGCACATTGTTCACAGGCCTTTCGGACTGTTATCGCTCTTTGTTTGGCTTTATGTATGAGAATGTTGTTAGTTCTCAGGTATACCAACATCCTCCTACTTCCGGCATGTCCAAGGTTATCATATACCTGTCTGATCATGTGAGTAGCCTCGTCCTGTTAGCAATGGCTAGTTAGCCTGCTATTCGCTCCTATTCGCAATGGCTATTTCAGCCTGCTCGCAATGGCTATTTCAGCCTGCTATTCGCAATGGCTATTTCAGCCTGCTATTCGCAATGGCTATTTCAGCCTGCTATTCGCAATGGCTATTTCAGCCTGCTATTCGCAATGGCTATTTCAGCCTGCTATTCGCAATGGCTATTTCAGCCTGCTATTCGCAAAGTAGAGTTTTTTCTACTTAAGTTCTGACTTTAAGTAAGCATTTAGTTACTTCAAGTTCAAGTGACTTTAGGGCTCCCTAGCCCTATTAGTCGCGAGTAAACGCCACTTCAAGTGGTTTCTTATGAACCCTCTCTTGTTCCTGATAGATTTTTTACCTCTTAGGCTGTCTGCTGCGCTTTGCAGACCTCTACGTCACTCATTGTTCCAGATCTCGAGCACTTAGGAGGAGTCTTGGTTGGAGAGGATTGCTTGCTGATAAGATCACACTTGAGTAAGGTTTTAACTCAAATCTGTAATAAATTTTACTCCAGAGGCCCCTGACCGCAGTTATTTCAGTTCATATTCTTTCGGCTTTTGATACCTATTCAATTAGCATAAAGCCCAACTCACGAATGTTCTAAGCCCCAGAACCTCCAATCCGTTTTGACAGACCTATAAACCAGTGACTCGGCCGCCCAAGCACCACAGCGTCCTGTATGCTGAAGCTTCCGAGTCCCCACAAATCTGATAGGCCCGTCGGATATAGAGACCCTGATGCTCGCTCTGTCCCCCCGCGTCAAGGTGCTAAGCTTGATGAGAGTTTGCAGAGTCTCAATTTTTATCCATAGGCGCTGGTGAGTGTACATCTCACGCAGCTGATATGGTTGGTACAGGTGCTAACCTACCAGATGGTAGCTGTCAGGAAATCCCCTTTGCATGAAATAGATTACAAATTCTTTCGTCCTCTCTACTCTGGTTTAGAGAAAAGACGGACATCTTTACAGTATTTGTGTTGAGAAAGCATTTTGACTTGGTCATACAGCATGCATTCCGTCCGTAACTGGTCTCGGGACCATGCTGCGCATTTGGCTGCAAGACGGTTACCACCTGGTACACCGATGAATAGCTTTTCAAGCAGTAAGCCTGATCTTCGCCTAGGCGTTCCACGTATGACTGATTCTGCTGCAACAGTGAGAGACAAGCTCCCGTCTCGCACCTGTGGGATTAGTTTCTCCACCATATTTTCCCCTGGATCTTGACCGGGGATTCTTACTTCCATTTCCATCATTTGGGCCATTGAAGCCCCTTCGGGGACCTCCAGTCCTTTGAGGTGTCTCAAAATGCGAGCGGCCTCCGGGTCATCATAGAGAGGTGACCCATGGAAAATCTGAGCACACTTATGGATATAAGCAGCCTGGGTCTCCCCTCGAAGCATTTCTGGGGCCAGTTTTTTGAGCACTTGGGTTTTGCTTAACAATTCTTGTGCTTTGTTGCTTTCTCCATATTGGGTGCTGTCACGCAGACTCCTGCCTGTATGTGAACTCTTTCCTCTCGGTCGGTAAATGTCTCTGGGAGATTGGGCTAGTATGGAGTGAGGGCTCACTTCCGGTCGGTGTTCCTCTGTGCTGTGTCTCAGGGCTCGGATTGGGCTTATGGACGGGGCCTCGTTCAACCAGTTTCTTTCTCTCCTGGCTATTTCAGCCATGGCCCTGTCTAGCTTGTACACCTGTTCACGTAGTATGTCATAGTCTGCATGTAAGTGTGCATGCTTGTATGGGTCTGTTACCCCAGGGTGAGACAACACTTTTTCAGCCACGGGTGACCGGGCTAAGGCCTGAGCCGTTCCCCATCTCACGGGATATGCTGGCATAATATCCCCTGTTTTCTTTCCTTCCAAGTCTCCTTCACTCTCTTCGGAGACGTCCTCCAATCCTGAGCTCCAGGTCAAGCCAGAGGGTGACTGAAAGGTGGTGCCTTTCAGAGTAGGCCCCTTGCCTATAGGTCTCAGTTTGACCGGTTTCGCTCTCTTGTTTCGAGGTCTAGGAGGTTTGCCCCTCGGGTACCGAACTCTCTCCCTAGATCTTGATCGAGATGAAGACTTGGAGGATGCTCTGGAGCTTGACCTATCCCGGTCTCCCTCCATTCCTGAGTCCTGATTTAGATCAGTATACTCCTGTTCGCTACTTGCTGGGTCGTCCCCTGAGTCCGGGGGACGGCCTAGAAGTCTATGGATACTCCTGGCCTGAGATCGCGCAGGTTCCGCCTTTTCAGGTTCGAACGGTACTGTCGGTCTCCTGGGTGTGGATGATCTCCCTCTCTCCGCTGCTCGGGAGGAGTTCTGGGAGTTGGACCTTTCTTTCCTGGGTACGGGTCCCGATCCCTTAGGGTTCGGAGGGGGAGTGAGAGGTACCAATGCAGGCTCATCGTCCTCGTCTTCCTCACCCTCCCCGGCTCTATCCACGGCCAGGGTTATTGACTCATGGTCCCTAGGTTCCATCATTAGACGGATCTCCGTGTGCCCTGCACTCCTTAGGCTTGAGATCGCGCTGATTATGGCTTTCCCCAACCATATGCCTCTTTGGCCATATCCTCGAGACCTGCCCCACATCAGGTTTATGGCTAGTCGGTAGGGCATGTCCTTAGTACCGTGGCCAGCATAGATTTCCCTTTTCTGCAGTAGTTCCTTTATACGGGACACCAGTCTGTCCCAGTTTATGTGTGAGGACTCTATCTCCTTGTATTGGTCTTGACTTAGTGTCACATGGACAATTTTCTCGGCGTGAAACACCTCATAATCACACTCTGTGATTACTGCCTTGCCTGGTTTCAGGGGCTTTTTGGTCCTTTTTTCCATTACCTGTTTCCTCAGGTTTCGGTAGTAAGAGCCTCCTGCCGTTACCATGCTTGTTTCCCATCTACCATAGTTCGTCAATGACGGTCCAGTGAAGGTGAGGATTGACCATGGTGTATCAGAGTTATCGGTCCAGACTGGGTGGTTAGTGACTGTTATGTTTGGTGATTGTCTGTGAGACCTTGTAGATGTCACTCTCACCCCTGAGTGTTCACCACGGGGAGATATATAGGTTGCTCTCGCTTGCCTCACTTCCTCGTGACCACGTGGTCCTGGGCTTATGCACTGCAGGGAGTGATCTCGCTCCTGCAGCTCCTTCAGCTCCTCCTCAAACTCCTCCATCTCCAGACGAGACTGCAGCAGCTCCTGTTTGGTGCTTCGCAGTTCGTCTCTGGTGGTGTGGAACTGCTCCATCCAGTGGGCACTCTCGTCCCTGCAGTCCTCTAGCTGCTGCTGCAGGGAGCGCACCGAGGTGTTCACACGCTGCCGCTCTGCCTCGATACCTGCCTGAAACTGGGACACCCGCTCCATGCTGCTCCTCAGCCTCTCCATGTTGGTGCTGTACTGCTCCCTGAGGGTCTCGGATCTCCCGGTCGTGCGTGGCCACCTCGTCCTTCAGCGCCCCCTTCAGGGCCGTGAGCTCCCGCTCCCGCTGCCTCAGCGTCTCCTGGAGCTGGAGGTTGTCATCCAGTTAGCATTCAGTTCACTCCTGGCTTGTCAGCCCATGTTCCAGTGAACACGCCGTTTTAGCTAGCGTCACGTAGCCTCGGGCTAGGTAGCCATCCAGGGAACATTCAGTGAACGGTCGTCTTGGCTGCGTGTCACGTAGTCTCCCCTCCTCACAAACAGTATCTTTGGGCTAGGGGAGCCATCGCCTTTCTGTGAACGGTCGTTTTGACTTCGCTTCACATCCAGTCTCCCCTCCTTACAAACAGTGTCTTTGGGCTAGGGAGCCCTCGCCTTTCTGTGAACGGCCGTTTTGGCTTCGCTTCACATCCAGTCTCCCCTCCTTACAAACAGTGTCTTTGGGCTAGGGAGCCCTCGCCTTTCTGTGAACGGCCGTTTTGGCTTCGCTTCACATCCAGTCTCCCCTCCTTACAAACAGTGTCTTTGGGCTAGGGAGCCCTCGCCTTTCTGTGAACGGCCGTTTTGGCTTCGCTTCACATCCAGTCTCCCCTCCTTACAAACAGTGTCTTTGGGCTAGGGAGCCCTCGCCTTTCTGTGAACGGCCGTTTTGGCTTCGCTTCACATCCAGTCTCCCCTCCTTACAAACAGTGTCTTTGGGCTAGGGAGCCCTCGCCTTTCTGTGAACGGCCGTTTTGGCTTCGCTTCACATCCAGTCTCCCCTCCTTACAAACAGTGTCTTTGGGCTAGGGAGCCCTCGCCTTTCTGTGAACGGCCGTTTTGGCTTCGCTTCACATCCAGTCTCCCCTCCTTACAAACAGTGTCTCAGAGCTAGGGAGCCCTCGCCTTTCTGTGAACGGTCGTTTTGACTTCGCTTCACATCCAGCTCCCCCTCCTTACAAACAGTGTCTTTGGGCTAGGGAGCCCTCGCCTTTCTGTGAACGGTCGTTTTGACTTCGCTTCACATCCAGCTCCCCCTCCTTACAAACAGTGTCTTTGGGCTAGGGAGCCCTCGCCTTTCTGTGAACGGTCGTTTTGACTTCGCTTCACATCCAGCTCCCCCTCCTTACAAACAGTGTCTTTGGGCTAGGGAGCCCTCGCCTTTCTGTGAACGGTCGTTTTGACTTCGCTTCACATCCAGCTCCCCCTCCTTACAAACAGTGTCTTTGGGCTAGGGAGCCCTCGCCTTTCTGTGAACGGTCGTTTTGACTTCGCTTCACATCCAGCTCCCCCTCCTTACAAACAGTGTCTTTGGGCTAGGGAGCCCTCGCCTTTCTGTGAACGGTCGTTTTGACTTCGCTTCACATCCAGCTCCCCCTCCTTACAAACAGTGTCTTTGGGCTAGGGAGCCCTCGCCTTTCTGTGAACGGTCGTTTTGACTTCGCTTCACATCCAGCTCCCCCTCCTTACAAACAGTGTCTTTGGGCTAGGGAGCCATCGCCTTGGGTAGGGCCAGTTCGCTTCCTGTGGGCAAAGCACGAAATTATGCTGCACTTGTAACTCCCCCCAGAGCTCTATAAACATTATGTTACCCTTTAGTTGTGAGTAAACGTTGCTTTAATCACCAAGATAGAGCTTTCTATTCATTTGTGATATCCCCGAGTAGAGCCTTCCACTCGAGTCGCCAGTAGAGCTTTCTACTTTAATTTTAGCCAAATCTGTGATTTAATTTTACTCCAGAGGCTTTTGACAGTAGTCCTGTCTTCTTCGGCCGTTTAGCACCTATTTTGGTTAGTATAAATGCACATCGCCAGGGACGCCATGTTGAATGCCCACGCTCGCTCTTAGGTCAGATCGATAACTTCATAACTCATTGGTCTGCCTATCTACACCTCGAACAGCGTCCTGTGAAGTGGTTGACACGCAGGACCAACCGAGTCTACAAAATGTTGTTGTTACCACTGACCGACAAGAGACAGCGAATGCACCGTTCCGACCCCCGTCAGTCATCGACCTTTAACGTCGAGTGATTGAAGTTGCGGAATCTGTTATTTTATTTGCACTGGGAAGGACTCTATATTCAGAGGAGGTCCATTTCCCTAATCCGTTACACGTATTATCACTGTATGGCATTACGTGATAAAACCAGGTTTATCAGAATCCACTTTTAGTCCTTAATGTATAATCATAGGTCTCCTTTTACTCTACACGTATTAAAGCCATACTTCTATTTTGCCTTAATGCATAATCATATGTCTCCTTTTACTTTACACGTATTAAAGCCATACTTCTATTTTGCCTTAATGCATAATCATATGTCTCCTTTTACTTTACACGTATTAAAGCCATACTTCTATTTTGCCTTAATGCATAATCATGGGTCTCCTTTTACTCTACACGTATTAAAGCCATACTTCTAGTTTGCCTTAATGCATAATCATATGTCTCCTTTTACTCTACACGTATTATCACTGTATGGCATTACGTGATAAAACCAGGCTTGCCGAACCCTCCTTTAGTCCTTAATGCAGGGGTAAAGCCACTTATTCTATTTTACATTATTAATCAAAAATGCATGGGGTGAAGCCACTTATTCTATTTTACATTATTAATCAAAAATGCATGGGGTGAAGCCACTTATTCTATTTTACATTATTAATCAAAAATGCATGGGGTGAAGTTACAAGGCTAAACACATTTCATGCTTACCCGGTCGTCTGGTCCGAAGAAAGGATACAAATCATATGTATAAAGAGGTAATTTTAATTAGAAAAAGCTAGTTACAAGAAGATACTGAAGTGGAAAAGTGTCCATTTCAGTTAAAATATGCACAGAACAAAACATCTCATCTCTGCACGGCTTGTGCCCCGTGTCTGGCAGCAGGATCTCCATTCAGTTTAAAATAAGCAGAAAACAGAACATCTCATCTCTGCATGGTTCGTGCCCCGTGTCTGGCAGCAGGATCTCCATTTCTCTAAAAAGTCTGATCTGGCACGGCTTGTGCCTCTTCCTATCTCTCCAGCTCAGTGTAAAAATCCCTCCATTCAGTTTAAAATAATCAGAAAACAGAACATCTCATCTCTGCATGGTTCGTGCCCCGTGTCTGGCAGCAGGATCTCCATTTCTCTAAAAAGTCTGATCTGGCACGGCTTGTGCCTCTTCCTATCTCTCCAGCTCAGTGTAAAAATCCCTCCATTCAGTTTAAAATAATCAGAAAACAGAACATCTCATCTCTGCATGGTTCGTGCCCCGTGTCTGGCAGCAGGATCTCCATTTCTCTAAAAAGTCTGATCTGGCACGGCTTGTGCCTCTTCCTATCTCTCCAGCTCAGTGTAAAAATCCCTCTGTGCTCTCGCCAGTTGGCCCTTATAAAGGGCCCCATGGTCTCTTCTGCTTATTGGTCCAAATACAGCGCTGTCACCGTGATGTCATTTCACCAGCCAGTCAATGCACGGCTCGTGGGGACTGGCTCTACTCCCATTTTACTCCACTAGGCCGTAACTCGAAAAAGTAATTGTAACGTTTTCGCTGGAACAGACTCCCTTTGTTCTCTGGCCCCATCTCACTCAGACCCCACAAAGGGTTAACCAGTTTAATGCGTCTGCCGGCCGGAGAGCTCCGGAAACTCCCTACTGCAGGCTCAGAGATTGCATTCCGAAGGGGCCCCTCTCTTCTCCACTCCTTTCTGACTGGGCATTACCAGCCCAGGCCTAGATACTTGTTCAAAGCGTATATGCATATATATACGTATACACATATATATGTATATATATATATATATATATGAATACATATCACATCTAGACACCTACAGTAACATATGCCTAGATTTAAAACAGATATATACAATAAACCTATTAAATCATACAAGGGACAGAGAGAACAGGATGTCATTTATACAAAGTGTCACTTAGTTGGCTGTGACACTTTACACCAACCTTAGTCTGAAGTCACTAAGGGAGACCAACCTTAGTCTGAAGACACTAAGAGACCAACCTTAGTCTGAAGACACTAAGAGACCAACCTTAGTCTGAAGACACTAAGAGACCAACCTTAGTCTGAAGACACTAAGAGACCAACCTTAGTCTGACGTCACTAAGGGAGACCAACCTTAGTCTGAAGACACTAAGGGAGACCAACCTTAGGCTGAAGACACTAAGGGAGACCAACCTTAGTCTGAAGACACTAAGGGAGACCAACCTTAGTCTGAAGACACTAAGAGACCAACCTTAGTCTGAAGTCACTAAGAGACCAACCTTAGTCTGAAGACACTAAGGGAGACCAACCTTAGTCTGAAGACACTAAGAGACCAACCTTAGTCTGAAGACACTAAGAGACCAACCTTAGTCTGAAGACACTAAGGGAGACCAACCTTAGTCTGAAGACACTAAGAGACCAACCTTAGTCTGAAGTCACTAAGAGACCAACCTTAGTCTGAAGACACTAAGAGACCAACCTTAGTCTGAAGACACTAAGAGACCAACCTTAGTCTGAAGACACTAAGAGACCAACCTTAGTCTGAAGACACTAAGAGACCAACCTTAGTCTGAAGTCACTAAGAGACCAACCTTAGTCTGAAGACACTAAGAGACCAACCTTAGTCTGAAGACACTAAGAGACCAACCTTAGTCTGAAGACACTAAGAGACCAACCTTAGTCTGAAGACACTAAGAGACCAACCTTAGTCTGAAGTCACTAAGAGACCAACCTTAGTCTGAAGACACTAAGAGACCAACCTTAGTCTGAAGACACTAAGAGACCAACCTTAGTCTGAAGACACTAAGAGACCAACCTTAGTCTGAAGACACTAAGAGACCAACCTTAGTCTGAAGACACTAAGAGACCAACCTTAGTCTGAAGACACTAAGAGACCAACCTTAGTCTGAAGACACTAAGAGACCAACCTTAGTCTGAAGACACTAAGAGACCAACCTTAGTCTGAAGTCACTAAGAGACCAACCTTAGTCTGAAGACACTAAGAGACCAACCTTAGTCTGAAGACACTAAGAGACCAACCTTAGTCTGAAGACACTAAGAGACCAACCTTAGTCTGAAGACACTAAGAGACCAACCTTAGTCTGAAGTCACTAAGAGACCAACCTTAGTCTGAAGACACTAAGAGACCAACCTTAGTCTGAAGACACTAAGAGACCAACCTTAGTCTGAAGACACTAAGAGACCAACCTTAGTCTGAAGACACTAAGAGACCAACCTTAGTCTGAAGACACTAAGAGACCAACCTTAGTCTGAAGACACTAAGAGACCAACCTTAGTCTGAAGTCACTAAGAGACCAACCTTAGTCTGAAGACACTAAGAGACCAACCTTAGTCTGAAGACACTAAGAGACCAACCTTAGTCTGAAGACACTAAGAGACCAACCTTAGTCTGAAGTCACTAAGAGACCAACCTTAGTCTGAAGACACTAAGAGACCAACCTTAGTCTGAAGACACTAAGAGACCAACCTTAGTCTGAAGACACTAAGAGACCAACCTTAGTCTGAAGACACTAAGAGACCAACCTTAGTCTGAAGACACTAAGAGACCAACCTTAGTCTGAAGACACTAAGAGACCAACCTTAGTCTGAAGACACTAAGGGAGACCAACCTTAGTCTGAAGACACTAAGAGACCAACCTTAGTCTGAAGACACTAAGAGACCAACCTTAGTCTGAAGACACTAAGAGACCAACCTTAGTCTGAAGACACTAAGAGACCAACCTTAGTCTGAAGACACTAAGAGACCAACCTTAGTCTGAAGACACTAAGAGACCAACCTTAGTCTGAAGACACTAAGAGACCAACCTTAGTCTGAAGACACTAAGAGACCAACCTTAGTCTGAAGTCACTAAGAGACCAACCTTAGTCTGAAGACACTAAGGGAGACCAACCTTAGTCTGAAGACACTAAGAGACCAACCTTAGTCTGAAGACACTAAGAGACCAACCTTAGTCTGAAGACACTAAGGGAGACCAACCTTAGTCTGAAGACACTAAGAGACCAACCTTAGTCTGAAGACACTAAGGGAGACCAACCTTAGTCTGAAGACACTAAGGGAGACCAACCTTAGTCTGAAGACACTAAGAGACCAACCTTAGTCTGAAGACACTAAGGGAGACCAACCTTAGTCTGAAGACACTAAGAGACCAACCTTAGTCTGAAGACACTAAGGGAGACCAACCTTAGTCTGAAGACACTAAGGGAGACCAACCTTAGTCTGAAGACACTAAGAGACCAACCTTAGTCTGAAGACACTAAGAGACCAACCTTAGTCTGAAGACACTAAGGGAGGCCAACCTTAGTCTGAAGACACTAAGGGAGACCAACCTTAGTCTGAAGACACTAAGGGAGACCAACCTTAGTCTGAAGACACTAAGGGAGGCCAACCTTAGTCTGAAGACACTAAGGGAGACCAACCTTAGTCTGAAGACACTAAGAGACCAACCTTAGTCTGAAGACACTAAGGGAGGCCAACCTTAGTCTGAAGACACTAAGGGAGGCCAACCTTAGTCTGAAGACACTAAGGGAGACCAACCTTAGTCTGAAGACACTAAGGGAGACCAACCTTAGTCTGAAGACACTAAGGGAGACCAACCTTAGTCTGAAGACACTAAGGGAGGCCAACCTTAGTCTGAAGACACTAAGGGAGACCAACCTTAGTCTGAAGACACTAAGAGACCAACCTTAGTCTGAAGACACTAAGGGAGGCCAACCTTAGTCTGAAGACACTAAGGGAGACCAACCTTAGTCTGAAGACACTAAGGGAGGCCAACCTTAGTCTGAAGACACTAAGGGAGGCCAACCTTAGTCTGAAGACACTAAGAGACCAACCTTAGTCCAACACACACACATGGACACACCCCTTCAGCCCCCCCCCCCAACACACACACACATGGACACGCCCCTTCACCCCCCCAACACACATGGACATGCCCCTTCAGCCCCCCCCCCCCCCCCCCCCCCCAACACACACATGGACACGCCCCTTCAGCCTGCCCCTGGGAACCCCCCTAGCTGGACACACGCCCTCTGACCCTGTGACCTCTCCTCCTCTCTGACCCTGTGACCTCTCCTCCTCTCCTCTCTGACCCTGTGACCTCTCCTCCTCTCCTCCTCTCTGACCCTGTGACCTCTCCTCCTCTCCTCCTCTCCTCCTCTCCTCCTCTCCTCCTCTCCTCCTCTCCTCCTCTCCTCCTCTCTGACCCTGTGACCTCTCCTCCTCCCCCCTCTGACCCTGTGACCTCTCCTCCTCTCCTCCTCTCCTCCTCTCCTCTTCTCTGACCCTGTGACCTCTCCTCCTCTCCTCCTCTCCTCCTCTCCTCCTCTCTGACCCTGTGACCTCTCCTCCTCTCCTCCTCTCCTCCTCTCCTCCTCTCTGACCCTGTGACCTCTCCTCCTCTCCTCCTCTCCTCCTCTCCTCCTCTCTGACCCTGTGACCTCTCCTCCTCTCCTCCTCTCTGACCCTGTGACCTCTCCTCCTCTCCTCCTCTCTGACCCTGTGACCTCTCCCCCTCCCCCCTCTGACCCCCCACCTCTCGCACGCCCTCCTGGACTCCTCTCTCTCTCTCTGTAGGTAAAAAGAGAGAGATGTATGAGCATCCTGTCTTCTGCTTGGCGTCTCAAGTGATGGATTTAACCATTCGTGAGTACCTTCCTCACCCCCCCCCTCCCCCCACCCTATCCCCCCCCCCCTCCCTCCCTATCCCCCCCCCACCCTATCCCTCCCTCCCGCCCCCCTGCTTCTTTTGTTTTCCTCCTGTGCACTCCTTGCATACCTGTCCTACTAACTACCACCTGTCCTACTAACTACCACCTGTCTCTACTAACTACCACCTGTCCTACTAACTACCACCTGTCCTACTAACTACCACCTGTCTCTACTAACTACCACCTGTCCTACTAACTACCACCTGTCTCTACTAACTACCACCTGTCTCTACTAACTACCACCTGTCACTACTAACTACCACCTGTCCTACTAACTACCACCTGTCTCTACTAACTACCACCTGTCTCTACTAACTACCACCTGTCTCTACTAACTACTGTCTCTACTAACTACCACCTGTCTCTACTAACTACCACCTGTCACTACTAACTACCACCTGTCACTACTA
>NW_028172250.1:0-29995 GCF_963971535.1 Notolepis coatsorum
AGAGAGAGAGAGAGAGAGAGAGAGAGAGAGAGAGAGAGAGCGAGAGAGAGAGAGAAAGAGAGAGAGAGAGAGAGCCTTGATGTGTGAGATAAGAGTAGCATGGCCCAGCAGAGACCCGAGGCTGCTCAGCAGGCAGCAGGAACTAGGCTGGACGGGGAAGTAGGACATGGGGACATGGAAGGACATCACCACGGAGAGAGAGAGAGAGAGACGGGGGACTGCAGAGCACACTCCGCATCACTGTCCCCCTCCACTAAGGGGGTGTTCTTGGGCAATACCCAAGCAAGGATTGGCCTGCCCTGGTTGCTAAATCAAACACACTCACATGTCGTTGTAGTAGCTTCTTTCACTGTGAAGTAGCTAGTTTCACCAATGCCGGTTTCTCTGCCCTATTTATGAGTTATTACAACCTTACATGTCTGTGGACATTACGTGCATAATCCTTTCACTACCACAATACAGAATGTTAACCCTTTCACTGCCACACTACAGAAGGTTAACCCTTTCACTGCCACACTACAGAAGGTTAACCCTTTCACTACCACAATACAGAAGGTTAACCCTTTCACTCAAACAAACAACACACTGCAGCACCCACTCTCCACACTTTAGATCACACAAACACACTTACACTTTATATTTATTGATAAAGGATTTGCACTACAACTCGTACACCTACTGTGAATTGTACCTAAACTGCACCTCGTCCATTTATGCCTTGCACTATATAGTATTGTATATTAGTACACTGCACAGTATTGTATATTGTATGGTAACTACGTCTACGAACATTGTACATATGTCTAAACTGAACACTGTGACCTCTTTTTTTTTCTTCTAATTTTTACTATGTTTTTATTTCATACTTATCTTGTCATGCACAGTCTCTGGAGCGCAACAGTAAGAAGCATTTTGTACAAAAGTATTCTGTACTTCTGTATGACAACTATTAAAGAAACTTGAAACTTGAACTGCCACACTACAGAAGGTTAATCCTTTCACTACCACAATACAGAAGGTTAACCCTTTCACTGCCACACTACAGAAGGTTAACCCTTTCACTACCACAATACAGAAGGTTAACCCTTTCACTGCCACACTACATAAGGTTAATCCTTTCACTACCACACTACATAAGGTTAACCCTTTCACTACCACACTACAGAAGGTTAACCCTTTCACTACTACACTACAGAAGGTTAACCTTTCACTACCACACTACAGAAGGTAAACCTTTCACTACCACACTACATAAGGTTAATCCTTTCACTACCACACTACATACGGTTAATCCTTTCACTACCACACTACAGAAGGTTAACCCTTTCACTGCCACACTACAGAAGGTTAAACCTTTCACTACCACACTACAGAAGGTTAACCCTTTCACTACCACACTACAGAAGGTTAATCCTTTCATTACCACACTACATAAGGTTAACCCTTTCACTACCACACTACATAAGGTTAATCCTTTCACTACCACACTACAGAAGGTTAACCCTTTCACTGCCACACTACAGAAGGTTAAACCTTTCACTACCACACTACAGAAGGTTAACCTTTCACTACCACACTACAGACGGGTAACCGTCTGTACTAGTGTGGTAGTGAAAGGGTTAACCTTCTGTAGTGTGGTAGTGAAAGGGTTAACCCATTGTTGTGTGGCAGTGAAAGGGTTAACCATTTGGTAGTGAAAGGGATAAGCTGTGTGTGTGTGTGTGTGTGTTGATTGATTGATTGAACATTTTATTAACAGATTGAAGAATGGGTACAGTACAGTACAGCTCAATACACACAATTGTTAAGGGGATGCAGACCAGAGAAAGACTTTCATCTTGTTTACATCAGGGCAGTGGCGAATCGTTATGGAAGCCAACGGAAGCCATGCCTCCCTATTAAAATATGAATTAATATCAAATATCAAATATGAAAAAAATATATATATATATAATTTTTTTTAATATAGTTTACATTCTTTTTCATCTGTTATAATTTTTTTATTTTTTTTTAAATGTCTCCCTCTTCTCCTTCTCACTCCCTCTAACACACTGTCAGACTCACTGTGCTCACTGCAGATATAGAGGAGAAGAGGCAGGGGGTAGGTCTCTTTCTCCAGCCTCAACCATGTGATTCATGTATCTAGAGTCCAAAACCGATCCTAGCCAATCAGATTCGAGCTGACTGCCACACCTTAAAAGTTTAAAACGGGGCTGTGAGAAGAATCCAGAGTGTGGCCTCCCCTCTGCACACTGCACAAAAATTATTATAAAAAAAAAAAAAAAAAAAAAAGAGACGTGTGCCCATGGGGACATTAACGTGTGTTGTCGGGCCTTACGAATACATTTGATTTGATTTTGATTTGATTTTAATTAAATCAGCACCACCTAAAACGTGGTCCTTGAAGCCTGCTGTATGGAGACGCATGTTTCCCTCCACACTGCTGCTCTGACGTGAACGGAAATCAATGAGTCAAACGCTTCCGTTTGAGGGCAAAGCCCTTTGGGCTCCGACATCTGGGCTCAGGGGACGGAGGTGTGTGCACTTTACACACCTTGGACTTTCAGCTGTACTGTAGGTCATCGTCCTTTATGTTTAATCAGAGAGGGGAGAGAGGGAGAGAGAGGGAGAGGGAGAGAGATCCAGAGTCTGAGAGAGAGAGGCAGAGAGAGGGAGAGGCAGAGAGAGAGAGAGGGAGAGGCAGAGAGAGGGAGAGAGAGGGAGAGAGATCCAGAGTCTGAGAGAGAGAGGCAGAGAGAGGGAGAGGCAGAGAGAGAGAGAGGGAGAGGCAGAGAGAGGGAGAGAGATCCAGAGTCTGAGAGAGAGAGGCAGAGAGAGAGAGAGGGAGAGGCAGAGAGAGGGAGAGAGATCCAGAGTCTGAGAGAGAGAGAGGCAGAGAGAGAGGGAGAGGCAGAGAGGGAGAGAGATCCAGAGTCTGAGAGAGAGAGAGAGGCAGAGAGGGAGAGAGATCCAGAGTCTGAGAGAGAGAGAGGCAGAGAGAGAGAGGGAGAGAGGGAGAGAGATCCAGAGTCTGAGAGAGAGGCAGAGAGAGAGAGAGAGAGAGAGAGAGAGAGAGAGAGAGAGAGAGAGAGAGAGAGGCAGAGAGAGGGAGATAGATCCAGAGTCTGAGAGAGAGAGGCAGAGAGAGAGAGAGAGAGAGAGAGAGGGAGAGGGAGAGAGATCCAGAGTCTGAGAGAGAGAGGCAGAGAGAGAGAAAAATATGTGTGCACATGAATGTGTGTGCATGAGCATGCCTGTGCATAGTATGATTAATAGATGGGTAAATGGGTCTCATTCTCCAACGGACTTACGACAAAAAAGGCTTTCTCTTTGCCATTTGAGACCTTTTCGGGACGATTTTGGGATTCACCAACCATCCCAATAAAAACATATATAATTAATATTATAATATATTGTCTATATTCATGTCTTGCCCGAAAAGGTCTCAAATAACCCTAAGAGAAAGCCCTTTTTTGTCGTAAGTCCGTTGACCTGCAACAGGGCAGCTTTAAAACCAGAGACAGTGGACAGACTTGTCTTTCTTGCCTGCAACTTAAAGTAATGGCTTTGCTTGTCCAAATGACAATACTGACCAAATTGAGATTTATTTTTCTCTTGTCCATTTATTTTGTTTGCTTTCTAATTTAAAATACAGTTTGAAACCGTCTGTACACAGTAGGCTATGTGTGCTAGCAGAGCTAGTCTCCAGTCACGAGTCACGGTGCACATGTGCGGTGGTTTGTCCACCAAAAAAGCGCCAAAAGATAGAAAAGAAACTAGCAGAGCCAGAACTGTTCAACTCCCCTGGAGCCACAGCCAGCAGAGAAGCCGGTTTACTTTAGCTTTTAAACCAGCTGCAGCCTGAGAACTGGAGTGTGAGGGGATGTAACACTAAAGATGGCGGGAATGACAAAGAATTGCTGCAAAATAAACATACATTTGTTGTTTAAATAATAATTGTAAATATATATATTTTTTAATCTATATTTTTCAAGATCGATGGCGCAGATCAAGGCCAAGGCTTTAATCATTGTTGGATATAATATTACTAAGGGACTAAGATAGTGACTGATAGGATGTTCCACTGAGGTATACACACTGAGTTACACACACTCTGCATGGCCTCTGCATGCTACAGAAACTGCGTAGCAACTGCAACACAACATCGACAATGCAACAGTGTTGCAGACACTCTGCCTTTATGCTTCTGCAACATCGACGAGCAGCCTATGCAACATTGTACCCCGGATGTAGCTAGGTTCCCTAGATAGATGAAACTTCCCTTCTCAACCAACCCATTGATAACAAGCAGAAAAATAAGCATAATTTTTACTTCCGGGCGGGGGGTTTCAAAATAAAAGAGCGACGTCTAAAAGCACCGTAAATACGTTTATTTTGTACAATATCTAACGTTAACACGAACCTAAACTAATCTAAAGTTAGTTTAGGTTCGTGTTAACGTTAGATAATGTACAAAATAAACGTATTTCCGGTGCTTTTAGACGTCGCTCTTTTATTTTGAAATCCCCCGACCGGAAGTATTTGTGATGTATTCTGCTTGTGTAACTTATGTGTTTGTTGATGTCTGTAGATCGTTAGTGAACAACTAACTTTAGGTTAGTTTTAACGTTAGCTAGCAGCAGGAATGGACGCCTTTGTGCAAATGCAGGCAGCTACAGGCACTCGAGGTGGAAGAGCTGCTGAATTTAATCGGCAGGAGAGAGAGCTCGTCAAAGCCGGATATATCCCTGTGGCTGTGGTTGTAGGCACGAAAATGCAGCCCGAACTACCTGTTATATTAAATTAATTGATTGCTGTTTAACTTGTCCGTGTCCAGTCCTTTTGATTAGCCCCACCGTTCATTGTAAACAATGATGCATGTAATTATATTAACGTTACTGTGTTAATAAATTCTGAATGACATTAACGTTAGTTGGGTATGATAGCATTGAATAGCATCAACGCTAGCTGGCTGGCTACAACAAATTATCACAAGCTGGCATCGTAATATATCAACACCAGCCATGGGAACACTGTTTACTAAATTGTGGAGGCTTTTAATCGTCAAGGTAAGATGATTTGAAGGCGTATGCTATGGAAGTCCCCTGCGGCTCCACTTTGTTGAAATGTACATAACTAGGGCTATAGGATAACCACCGGTTAATTCGCGATTTTTTATTGGTTTGTCATGACAAACCAATTACATAATCCAACATATGTGTAAAGAAACAACATATTCCAGTTAACGGTATATATTTTTAATGATTCGTTACGGCGAAATCAATACTTCCATTTGTATAAATTCATTAACTCGAGGATGGTATTCCTCCCGGCGGGACCAATATTATTCTATGACAGCCCCGCCCCCATTCGCTAACCAACCAATCACTGCTACGCAACATCAACGCAAGGTTGTTCAGATTAGATTTTGGGGAGAGGTACGCAACATCCTCACAACACACTCTACATCTACAACACCCTCTGCAACATGTTGCGTTGAAGTCGTGCTGATGTTGCGTTGCAGTTGCTGTAGCATGTAGAGGCCTTTACACACACTGAGTTATACACACTGGTGTGTTGAGTCTGGGTGTAGCATCACTGATGATTCACATTGTAGTTTCTGGTGTGTTGCAGCCTGGGTGTTGTAGTTTCTGGTGTGTTGCAGCCTGGGTGTTGTAGTTTCTGGTGTGTTGCAGCCTGGGTGTTGTAGTTTCTGGTGTGTTGCAGCCTGGGTGTTGTAGTTCCTGGTGTGCTGAGCCTGGGTGTTGTAGTTTCTGGGTGTTGCAGCCTGGATGCTGTAGTTTCTGGTGTGTTGCAGCCTGGGTGTTGTAGTTTCTGGTGTGTTGAGCCTGGGTGTTGTAGTTCCTGGTGTGCTGAGCCTGGGTGTTGTAGTTTCTGGGTGTTGCAGCCTGGATGCTGTAGTTTCTGGTGTGTTGCAGCCTGGGTGTTGTAGTTTCTGGTGTGTTGAGCCTGGGTGTTGTAGTTTCTGGTGTGTTGCAGCCTGGATGCTGTAGTTTGTGGTGTGTTGCAGCCTGGGTGTTGTAGTTTCTGGTGTGTTGAGCCTGGGTATTGTAGTTTCTGGTGTGTTGCACCTTCCTCTGATCTGTGATCAGTTTCCGCCCAGGGTCACTGAGGGGTCACGGCAGCTGGAGACACAGGCTCCGCCTCCTTACTGCATTCAGCTGACACATCCACTTTAAAGGAGCTGTCCCCTGGATAACATGGTTAAGAGGGTTAAGAGCTGGAGCATGCAATCGATTTCAAGAGAGAGAGAGAGAGAGAGAGAGAGAGAGAGAGAGAGAGAGAGAGAGCAAGAGAGAGAGAGCAAGAGAGAGAGCAAGAGAGAGAGAGAGCGAGAGAGAGAGAGCAAGTGAGAGAGAGAGAAAGAGAGAGAGAGTGAGAAAGAGTCACAGAGAAAGAGAGAGTGAGAGAGAAAGAGAGAGTGAGAGAGAAAGAGAGAGAGAGTGACAGAGAAAGAGAGAGATAGAGAGAGAGTCACAGAGAAAGAGAGAGATAGAGAAAGAGAGAGATAGAGAAGTGCACCTGCCTGACTGCCCTCTTTCAGAGGTATGGATTTTTTAAGCGTGATTTAACCTCAATTTCCGATCCTATTAGAACATTACGCAATGCTTTTTATGCAGATGCTGACTTGATATGAGAGCCATGGTACGACCGTCTGTGTTGCTTAGGTTCAGAAACTGCTTACTTAGCACATTAGCCCCTTCTTACTCATCATCCAAATACCTGGTAGATTGATACATATAACAGCTTTTATCCAAAGCGCTTTACAATTTTGTTCCTCACATTTGACCCATTCACTCACACATTCACACACCGACGGCGGAGGCGACCGTGCGAGGTGCCAACCTGCTCATCAGGTTAGTTAGGGGTTAAGTGTCTTGCTCAAGGACACTTCAACACGCTGCTCGGAAGGAGCGGGAATCGAACCCGAGAACCTCCGGATTACCAGGCGATGGCTCTACCTCCTGAGCCACTGCCGCACCCCAAAAAGGTAACAGATGCACATAATTCTAAACACTGCAAGCAGAGCCATAATCTGTTGATTAATTGTGATTTATTCTGATAATCTTTACAAAAAAAGCTAGCCAGGCCATAGTAGGAAATAGACAAGACGGCTTATTGCTGGATTAAAAAGGCATCCGTTTCAGAATATTATCTCTTATCTGACAGTGTCAATACATTATAACTTACTAAAAATATAAACATAGAATCGTGACATTTTGAATGGAGATAGCTTAGATCGTTGTGGGTGGAGGAAGCCTGCTGTTATTGTTGTGGCAGCTGTCATATTGACTCTTTATTGAGGATGTTGAAAGGTGGGCGGCTAATCCAAACACAACGCTCACTACACCGTGCTGAGCTGCATCTCTAACACAAACACAACGCTCACTACACCGTGCTGAGCTGCATCTCTGACACAAACACAACGCTCACTACACCGTGCTGAGCTGCATCTCTGACACAAACACAACGCTCACTACACCGTGCTGAGCTGCATCTCTGACACAAACACAACGCTCACTACACCGTGCTGAGCTGCATCTCTGACACAAACACAACGCTCACTACACCGTGCTGAGCTGCGTCTCTGACACAAACACAACGCTCATCACGTTTTTTGCGTTAGTTTTTTTGTGTTTTCGTTTTAGTTTGTTCATTTTTTTGCGTTCTTTTTTTGCGTTAGTTTTTTTGTGTTTTCGTTTTAGTTCGTTCATTTTTTTGCGTTCTTTTTTGCGTTCGTTTTTTTGTGTTTTCGTTTTAGTTCGTTCATTTTTTTGCGTTCTTTTTTGCGTTAGTTTTTTTGCGTTCGTTTTTTTTGTGTTCGTTTTTTGGTGTTTTTTTTGTTCGTTTTAGTTTTAGTTCATTTTAGTTCGTTAATTTTTTTGCATTCTTTTTTGCGTTCGTTTTTTTGCGTTAGTTTTTATGTGTTTTCGTTTTAGTTTGTTCATTTTTTTGCGTTCTTTTTTTGCGTTCTTTTTCTGCATTCGTTTTTTTGCGTTAGTTTTTTTGTGTTTTCGTTTTAGTTCGTTCATTTTTTTGAGTGTCATCACTCCTGCAGCTGTCTCTCTCTCTCTGTGTCATCACTCTCAGTCTGTCTCCTCTACTGTTCTCCCTGAACACCAACAGCTGTCTGTCTCCTCTACTGTTCTCCCTGAACACCAACAGCTGTCCCCACTACTGTTCGTTTTCGTTTTAGTTAGTTCGTTTTTTTGCGCACGTTTTTTTCGTTCATTTTTTGCATTCGTTTTTTTGTTTTAGTTAGTTCGTTTTTTGTGTTCGTTTTTTTGTGTTTGTTTTCATTTTAGTTTGTTCGTTTTTTAGCCACATTTTTTTTGCGTTAGTTTTTTTGCGTTCGTTTTTTTCTGTCTCTCTCTCTTAGTTCGTTATTTTTTTTGCGTAAATTTTTTTGCGTTCGTTTTTTTTCGTTCGTTTTCGTTTTAGTTTGTTCGTTTTTTAGCCAATTTTTTTGCGTTCGTTTTTTTTCGTGCAATTTTTTTTCACACGTTTTTTTTGTTTTTTTTTTTGTGTTTTTTTGTTTTTTTTCGTTTTAGTTCGTTTTAGTTAGTTCGTTTTTGCGTTAGTTTTTTTTGTGTTCGTTTTTTTGTGTTGTTTTAAAAAAAATTGCATTAGTTTTCGTTTTAGTTAGTTCGTTTTTTAGCCACATTTTTTTTGCGTTCGTTTTTTTGCGTTAGTTTTTTTCTGTCTCTCTCTCTTAGTTCGTTAGTTTTTTTGCGTACTTTTTTTTTCGTTCGTTTTCGTTTTAGTTCGTTCGTTTTTTAGCCAATTTTTTTGCATTCGTTTTTTTTCGTGCAATTTTTGGCGTTAGTTTTTTTGCGTTCGTTTTAGTTTTAGTTCGTTCGTTTTTTTGCGCACGTTTTTTTCGTTCGTTTCTAACCCAAACACAACGCTCACTACACCATGCTGAGCTGCATCTCTGACACAAACACAACGCTCACTACACCGTGCTGAGCTGCATCTCTGACACAAACACAACGCTCACTACACCGTGCTGAGCTGCATCTCTGACACAAACACAACGCTCACTACACCGTGCTGAGCTGCATCTCTGACACAAACACAACGCTCACTACACCGTGCTGAGCTGCATCTCTGACACAAACACAACGCTCACTACACCGTGCTGAGCTGCATCTCTGACACAAACACAACGCTCACTACACCGTGCTGAGCTGCATCTCTGACACAAACACAACGCTCACTACACCGTGCTGAGCTGCATCTCTGATCAATCTGGAGGTTCAGCTTTCAAGTTTCACGTTCAAGTTTCTTTATTAGTTGTCGTACAAAAATACAGAACACTTTTATATGAAATGCTTTTTTCTGTTATGCTCCTGAGAGTGTGCTAGATAAAAAAAATAGATAAAGTATAAAATAGAAAGTCAAGTACGTAAACAAAGTGTAAACAAAAGTGTTCATCAATATACATATATATACAATATACAATACAGAGTAGAAAAAATGTGTAACTGAGTTACAATACAATATACAGTACAATGCAGAAATGGGATGAGGTACAACTTAGGGTAAGGTGCAATGAGGTATGAATTGTAGTGCAAATCTCTTTACCAATAAATATAAAGTGTGTTAAAGTGTCTAAAGTGTGTAAAGTGGGTGCTACAGTGAGTTTGTTTAAAGTGAGTGTGTATGTGTGGATGTGTGTGCTGTGAGTGTATTTGATGGTTTGTTACATAGTGTTATTGTCGTTGAGCATCCTGATGGCCTGGGGGTAGAAGCTCCTTCTGAGTCTCTCTGTACTGGCCATGAGACTCCGGTAGCGCTTGCCTGACCGCAGCAGTTCAAAGAGGCAGTTGTTTGGGTGGCTGGACACAGCTTGTATGTAAACCACTTCTACAGGTGCATCTCAATAGAGTATTGAGGATATATATTGTTTGCCTCCACGCCACGCCTCATTGATTCATGCAGAAGGAGCCCTGACCAAGTATTGAGTGCATCATACTTTTCAGTTGGCCGGCATTTCTGTAATTGTATTGGTCTTTTGTAATATTCAAATGTTCTCAGATACTGAATTTCTTGTTTTCATTAGCTGTAAGCCATAATCATCAAAATTGAAAGAAATAAAGGCTTGAAATATTTCACTCTGTGTGTAATGAATCTATATAATATATGATTTTCACTTTTTGAATTTAATTACTGAAATAAATGAACTTTTCCTCGATGTTCTAATTTATTGAGATGCACCTGTATGTGGCATCTACTATTTACATTTTACATGTACATGTTGTCATTTCGCTGAACACATTTATCCAAAGCGACTTAGAAGTTATTTACAACAAGTCAGCAGGAAGGGTACAACTCTTTCAGCTGAGTAACAATGTTCATCAAACAGTGTTGAAACTTGGGTGCTGCAGTGTTGAGTGCAGAGTAGTAGAGACAAATTAGTATAGTAGGAAGAGTGCATGATATTATAAGAGACTCAAGTGTTGTAGATTTAGTATTTTGTGTCGCTGTTGCTCCTAGATGACACAAAGCTAAAAGATAGTATATCATTTAGGCGAATGTCTGAAATGTCTGTTGTTGACTGTTCAAAGAGCTCCAGTGACCTCTATATTGGTCAGAAAGAGTCACATCTTAGCTTGAATGAAAGATGACATAGTCCCCTTTAAAATGATACCAAAGACAATATGGTGAAACATTGACAGATGTCCTCTACGTGAGTCTAAAGCAGGATATGCACCAGCATCTGAAGTGCAATTTCCTGAGGGGGTGGGTATACTTCATAACTTGATAATTATGATAAAGCTACCACTCTGGAAGGGCTATCATACCAAAATATCATCTACAGACATAGATCTTTAAAAAAATTATATGTATGTTTCGTCACCTTGAGTGGTACCGATATCTGGTCTGGCCCATGGACTAAAGAGTGCATGATAGTAGAGGACAGTACGAAGATTCGTTTTTTTTAGCTACTGTTGAACTGCTGCCCCCCCCCCCCCCCCCCGATCACAAATTGGTTAGTTTGATCAGCAGCTTGATTTTAATGATGAGAATCGGTGTGTTGATGTAATCATAATAGATTCTCATTAGAGTAGATTAGATTAGATAAAAATGCATTGTCATTATACAGCACAAGGACAGTACATCAACAAGAAGTTTGGCATCCAACCAGAGTGCAAATGTAGCAGTAAAGTGCAACAGCAATAAACAATGCACAGGTGATTAACACAGTCTGTGCCAAAAACGGCTTTTTATGTGTTTGTCTCTCCTCGGTTAGTAGCCCCTCCTTCTTCTGGTACAGAAATTCACAGTCCTCGCCTCGGAATTCCGTTGCATAAGTGTATTTGACCATCGAAACACGTATAGACATATACACTGGTAATCGCGATGGCGATGCGATCACTTGGAATTATTCTTTTTGAATACCTTCTGGCTAAGGTAAGGTACATTCTATGTCTATTTTACCAAATCTGAAACGTGTTTTTCTAACAATCACAGTTCTGTGTTTCACCGGACGAAAAACATGCTCGGCAAACGCGATCATAGTTTTGAGTTAAAAAGACCCCCCCCCCCCCCCCCTTGATGATTTTGTGATGATACATATATACAAGTCACCTGTGATTTGGGAGTATTCTGGGTTTCAGGGGATCAGCCAGAATGCGTTTTATCTCGTGATCTATGAAAAAAGAATGTATTATCTTGGAAATGCGCGATGTTTAGCGTGTAGTAAACTACAAACTACAGCATGTGGAAACCAACTATTATTCCCATGTTGCACTACAAGTAATGTTTGTCGAAATGAGCCACACCATGTCTCCACAGCTGTAATACAGAACACACACAGCTTCGCAAACATAGTGCAATGACCACGGAAACTACTAGAAAGGCTGGCATTCTAAGGGTAAATTAACCAAACAACGTGGCACTCAAAGTGTTAAACTGGGTACAAAAATATGCAAATGAGTACTACTGAGTGTAGTGCTAATCAGATTAATTGTAGTATTAATATGTACAGTGATACAGGTATAAGGACAGTATATGGTTGTAGTCATACTGGCCAGCAGCGTAACTAGTAACAGTAGGATATGTACAGATATAGATATAGTAATGGACTATGTGCAGGTAAGTACAGACAGATGACTGAGGTGAGGATAGATATATATGCGGTGAGAATAAATATATATATATATGGTATATACATCATTATTGTACATGCTATCACACAGAGCTATGAGTTATATGCAGGTGTACAAGCAGGTATATAGAGGGGGTATATTCAGACAAATATGGATATATATATGCGGTAAATATAGAAATGTAAATGTAAATATGCTGTATATACGGTTGTACATGCTATCATACAGAGTATATGACCTCAGGGCGAGGAGCAGATTCCAACGGGACGTGAGAGACTGTAACATCCTATGTCTGACGGAAACATGTCTGACGCCATTAACACCGGATCAAGCCATCAGCCCGTCCGAATCCTTCTCTGTTTTTTCCGTGCGGACAGAACGGAGGAGTCTGGAAAAGTCCAAAGGCCAAAGGTCTGCTTCCTCACCAACAACAGATGGTGCAGCCCCAAGGAGATGAAGATCCTCTCCCGCTCCTGCTCACCGGACCTGGAAAATCTATCCATTCTATGTCGTCCGTTCTATCTTCCCCGGGAATTCACAGCCATCATCATCACAGCGGTCTGCATCACACCTCAAGCTGATACCGGCAGGGCACTAGCGGACCTCCAGGTCACGTTAAACCGATATCAAAGCAAGCATCCATGGTGGTGGCTGGCGACTTCAATAAAGGCAAATCTAAAAAAGGTTATGCCAAACTTCTACCAACACATTACATGTACCACCAGGGGAGGGAACACTGGATCATTGCTATACTCCATTCAAGCAGGGTTACAAAGCACTCCCGCTCCCTCCGTTCGGGAAATCTGACCACGACGCCATTTTCCTGATGCCGGGGTATAAACAAAGAGAAACTGACGCGGTGGTCCGAGCAATCAGAGGCCACGTTACAGGACACACTGGATGACGTCGGATGGGACATGTTCCAATCCAGTTCCAGTGACGTCAGTGAGTTCGCAGATACTGTTGTTAGCTTTATAGCAACGCTAGCTAACAGTATCGTCCCCAAAAAGAACCAGAAACCGTGGGTTGACAACTCCATCCGAGTCGCCCCGATTGCTCGCACCGCTGCTTACAACTCGGGCCGCGCATCTGGAAATATGGACGAGTACAAGGCAGCTGCATATAGTACGCGTAGGGCGGTAAAATATGCAGAACGGAGATATGGGAGCAGGCTGGAGACACAGATGGTCGATGGGAATACTAAAGTCCTGTGCTAACCAGCTAGCCCCAGTGTTCACCAGTATATTCAACCTATCCCTGGCCGAGTCCGTGGTCCCTGCCTGCTTCAAGGTGTCCACTATAATCCCTGTACCAAAAAACTCCTCCCCAGCAGGCCTAAATGACTACAGACCGGTGGCACTCACCTCTGTGGTCATGAAATGCTTTGAGAGGCTGGTCAAGGATTACATCTGTGCCTCCCTCCCTAGTACCATGGACCCATTGCAGTTTGCATACAGGACGAACAGGTCCACTGACAACGCGGTCGCCCAGATACTGCACAACACCCTTTCTCACCTTGACAGTCAGAAGGGGGCTATGTGAGATTGCTGTTCATTGACTATAGTTCAGCTTTCAATACCATAGTCCCCACCAGACTGGCTGACAAGTTGATCCATCTGGGTCTGAGCTCCGCCATGAGCGCCTGGATCCAGACAGACCCCAGGCGGTCAGGGTGGGTGGACATACATCCAACTCAATCACCCTAAGCATCGGGTCCCCCCAGGGCTGTGTTCTGAGCCCCCTGCTGTATTCGCTGTACACACATGACTGTGTGGCCAGGTTCAGCTCCAACTCCATAGTGAAGTTTGTGGACGACACAGTGGTGGTGGGTCTGATCTCCGACAATGACGAGAAGGCCTACCGGAAGGAGGTTGATGAACTGGCACGCTGGTGCCGGAATAACAGCCTACTCCTGAACATTGGTAAGACCAAGGAGCTGGTCGTGGATTTTAGGAGAATACAGCAGGGGACACACACGCCACTGTGGATTAATGGGGCTGTCGTGGACAGGGTGAGCAGTTTCAAGTACCTGGGAGTCCGCATCACAGAGGACCTGACATGGACAACACACCTATGGGTATTGCACTACCACCCCTGCAGGTCTTATATAACAAGAGGTGCAAATCCAGAGCCTGCGGAATAATGAAGGACCCTCACCACACCAAACAATAGCCTGTTCAAGCTGCTGCGGTCAGGCAAGCGCCTCCGTATACACACAGCAAGAACAGAGAGACTCAGGCTCAGCTTATTCCCCCAGGCCATCAGAACACTGAACACTGATCTCTCCACACACAAGCACACATGAACACACACACACCCACACACCCACACACACACACACACACACACACACACACACACACACACACACACACACACACACACACACACACACACACACACACACACACACACACACACACACACACACACACACACACACACACACACACACACGAACACACACACACACACACACACCACATTCTGCACTCTCTCACACACAAACACACCACAGGTCACTTTAAACACATAAGAAAAGGTCACTTTAAAGGGGAAACAAACATAACTGGATGTTTTTGTATAGTATTGTTAGTATAGCATAGTGACATATAACTCACTGTATATTGTATAGTAGTGTACATAGGACACGTTACCTTTTAATTCGTAAGCTTAACATTGTATTGTATTTTATCTTTGTACTTTTATCATGTCTATTTTATTATCCATTCTATTTTATTCTATTATTATTTGTATTTTTTGCACAATCGAAGCGGGCATGGCCACCTTCATTTCACTATATGTCTTGTGTATCTATGTGACGAATAAACCTCTTGAATCTTGAATCTTGAATATGGGTAGACAGTGAAAGCAGTAGGTAGGTATAAATTGAGTATAGGCAACAGAGTTCAGTGCAGGTTTATCTAGAAGCAGCTCGCTGATATCTCCAGACTCAGATTTATCTAGAAGCAGCTCCCTGATATCTCCAGACTCAGATTTATCTAGAAGCAGCTCCCTGATATCTCCAGACTCAGGTTTATCTAGAAGCAGCTCGCTGATATCTCCAGACTCAGGTTTATCTAGAAGCAGCTCACTGATATCTCAGGTTGATCTAGAAGCAGCTCACTGATATCTCAGGTTGATCTAGAAGCAGCTCACTGATATCTCAGGTGTATCTAGAAGCAGCTCACTGATATCTCCAGACTCAGGTTTATCTAGAAGCAGCTCACTGATATCTCAGGTGTATCTAGAAGCAGCTCACTGATATCTCCAGACTCAGGTTTATCTAGAAGCAGCTCCCTGATATCTCCAGACTCAGGTTTATCTAGAAGCAGCTCGCTGATATCTCCAGACTCAGGTTTATCAAGAAGCAGCTCACTGATATCTCAGGTTGATCTAGAAGCAGCTCACTGATATCTCAGGTTGATCTAGAAGCAGCTCACTGATATCTCAGGTGTATCTAGAAGCAGCTCACTGATATCTCCAGACTCAGGTTTATCTAGAAGCAGCTCACTGATATCTCAGGTGTATCTAGAAGCAGCTCACTGATATCTCCAGACTCAGGTTTATCTAGAAGCAGCTCGCTGATATCTCCAGACTCAGGTTTATCTAGAAGCAGCTCACTGATATCTCAGGTTGATCTAGAAGCAGCTCACTGATATCTCAGGTTGATCTAGAAGCAGCTCACTGATATCTAAGGTGTATCTAGAAGCAGCTCACTGATATCTCCAGACTCAGGTTTATCTAGAAGCAGCTCACTGATATCTCCAGACTCAGGTTTATCTAGAAGTAGCTCCCTGATATCTCCAGACTCAGGTTTATCTAGAAGCAGCTCACTGATATCTCAGGTGTATCTAGAAGCAGCTCACTGATATCTCCAGACTCAGGTTTATCTAGAAGCAGCTCACTGATATCTCCAGACTCAGGTTTATCTAGAAGTAGCTCCCTGATATCTCCAGACTCAGGTTTATCTAGAAGCAGCTCACTGATATCTCCAGACTCAGGTTTATCTAGAAGTAGCTCACTGATATCTCCAGACTCAGTGTGAGGTTTCTGTCCTTGCCTTCTCACTCGTTCTGTTCCTTTAACCACCCTCGCCTTGTTTTCATTCATTTTTTCTGTCAAGTATTTCAATTCCCTCGTTCACACGTTTCTCCCCGCTGACGTCATCTGAGACGTCGCTGATTGGTTCCCTCACTTCCCCACGCTTTTCAATCACATTCCCCAGCTGTCACTGCCTTTCAATCAATCGATCCCTCATTATTTATACCCCGTTTTCCCCACCCTAAGTTGTTGGTTCGTCTTGATTTGTCGCTGGATGTTTTTCCCCGTTGCTTCTGTTTCACTGTGCTATTCTCCAGGAATTCCTAGAAGCCTTCGCTTGGATACCTGCTCCGTGGCGCGCGCTCGCCTCCACTTGTTCCTGTTCCTTTACGCAGCTCGTCTGGGTGAGTTTTTCTAGATTGACTGTCTTGACCTATTTCCGATTTTCGTGTGTAAACCTTTACACTGAAGTCTACCACCCTTTTTGTCAGACAGTCCCTTCCACCTCACCGCCCCTATGACTGCGCCATCAACCTCCGCCAAGGGGCTCCCCTTCCCGGCAGCCGCCTCTACAGTCTGACTGCCCCGGAGAAGAAGGCGATGGATCTCTACATCTCTGAGTCATTGGAAGCAGGACTCATTCGGCCTTCCTCCTCCCCGGTGGCGGCCGGGTTCTTCTTTGTTGGAAAGAAGGATGGGGACCTGCGACCCTGCATCGACTATCGTCAGCTCAACGAGATCACCATCAAGAACAAATACCCCCTACCTCTCATGAGCTCCACCTTCGAGCCACTGACCCAGGCCTCGTTCTTCACCAAGCTGGATCTCCGAAGTGCCTATCATCTTGTCCGTATCCGTGAGGGCGATGAATGGAAGACCGCCTTCAAGACCCCCAGGGGCCACTATGAGTACCTTGTGATGCCGTTCGGTCTCACCAACGCCCCGGCGGTATTCCCGGCAGCTCATCGTGGATCCCGGCTTGATCACCGACTTCCATCGGGCCCATCCTGACGAGCCGGGTCGGCCTGGTCGCCGGGCGGCTCCCGTTGAGGGGGGGGTACTGTGAGGTTTCTGTCCTTGCCTTCTCACTCGTTCTGTTCCTTTAACCACCCTCGCCTTGTTTTCATTCATTTTTTCTGTCAAGTATTTCAATTCCCTCGTTCACACGTTTCTCCCCGCTGACGTCATCTGAGACGTCGCTGATTGGTTCCCTCACTTCCCCACGCTTTTCAATCACATTCCCCAGCTGTCACTGCCTTTCAATCAATCGATCCCTCATTATTTATACCCCGTTTTCCCCACCCTAAGTTGTTGGTTCGTCTTGATTTGTCGCTGGATGTTTTTCCCCGTTGCTTCTGTTTCACTGTGCTATTCTCCAGGAATTCCTAGAAGCCTTCGCTTGGATACCTGCTCCGTGGCGCGCGCTCGCCTCCACTTGTTCCTGTTCCTTTACGCAGCTCGTCTGGGTGAGTTTTTCTAGATTGACTGTCTTGACCTATTTCCGATTTTCGTGTGTAAACCTTTACACTGAAGTCTACCACCCTTTTTGTCAGACAGTCACTCACCCAGCCATTATCGTTTTTTGCTCTTTCCTTTTTTGGAATAATATCTCGGGGATCTACCACCTCCCACTGTGTATTGACACGAAGATATTATTTCACATTTGGACTGTGTTTGGATTTTTGCTCACTGTGTATTTACACGAAGATATTGTTTCACATTTGGACTGTGTTGGATTTTTGCTCACTGTGTGTTTACACGAAGATAGTATTTCACAATTGGACGGTGTTTGGATTTTTGCTCACTGTGTGTTTACATGAAGATATTCACTTGGGCTGTTTTTGGAATATTGCACATCACTGTGTTGTTTAACACGAAGAATATAACACCCTGTCCTCCAGCTCGTTTCAAGTCTGCTCTGTCACTGACCCGTTCCCTCTCTCCCTCTCTCGGTCTTACACAACATCTGAGAGGTCCGCCGTGAGAGTCTGCAGAGCGGTACAGAGGTCTGCTCCTGCTTCCCAAGACTACCCTTCCGGGAG
This sequence comes from Notolepis coatsorum, assembly GCF_963971535.1. NCBI lineage: Eukaryota > Metazoa > Chordata > Actinopteri > Aulopiformes > Paralepididae > Notolepis > Notolepis coatsorum. Next base: position 18,224 of record NW_028172250.1, read on the forward strand.
AAGCTGCAGAGCAGCAGAACTTTGCCCCTTGTTCATTGTACCTGTTTCTTGTTGACCTGCTTTCCCTGTTTCACTTATTCTAGTCACCAAATAAACAAGCCCTTGTATTTGGCAACTCTGAATCCAACTCTCTTGTGTCGTTGCGTTTGGGGTCGGTGTCAAACCATAACACTCAGGTTTATCTAGAAGTAGCTCCCTGATATCTCCAGACTCAGATTTATCTAGAAGCAGCTCCCTGATATCTCCAGACTCAGGTTTATCTAGAAGCAGGTCACTGATATCTCCAGAAATTATTTCTGAACATTGAGGCTCGTCTGAAGAGGGGAAACCTATAACTTTGGAATAATGTTAAAAAAAATGCATTAATCAGTCGACTGCCAGGCTTTATGTTGTCTAAGATGTGGCCCAATCACTGCTCACATGATGGACGTTTCTAAAACTTCAATAGACAAGCAGTGAATTGCATCTTCTCTGTCATAACCTCATAACCTCTAGATATTTTAGCTCCCTGATGCTGTTTGTGTTTAATGAAAATGTCATCATCCGATAGCTCAGAGCCTTGTATTACCAGTTATAAAAGGCTCTGAAGTAGCTTATTATCATTTTATTACCAGTTCTAAAAATGCATCTTAGGCATTTTAGGCTTTTATTATACATCATGAACGACAACAAGGATGAGTACAGAGCCTTGGTGGAGCTCTGTAGAGGATGAGTACAGAGCAGGACAACACAGAGGCTCTACAGGAAGAGACAGAGCAGGACAACACAGAGGCTCTACAGGAAGAGACAGAGCAGGACAACACAGAGGCTCTACAGGAAGAGACAGAGCAGGACAACACAGAGGCTCTACAGGAAGAGACAGAGCAGGACAACACAGAGGCTCTACAGGAAGAGACAGAGCAGGACAACACAGAGGCTCTACAGGAAGAGACAGAGCAGGACAACACAGAGGCTCTACAGGAAGGAAGGGACAGAGCAGGACAACACAGAGGCTCTACAGGAAGGGACAGAGCAGGACAACACAGAGGCTCTACAGGAAGGGACAGAGCAGGACAACACAGAGGCTCTACAAGGGACAGAGCAGGACAACACAGAGGCTCTACATGAAGGGACAGAGCAGGACAACACAGAGGCTCTACAGGAAGGGACAGAGCAGGACAACACAGAGGCTCTACAGGAAGAGACAGAGCAGGACAACACAGAGGCTCTACATGAAGAGACAGAGCAGGACAACACAGAGGCTCTACAGGAAGGGACAGAGCAGGACAACACAGAGGCTCTACAGGAAGAGACAGAGCAGGACAACACAGAGGCTCTACAGGAAGGAAGAGACAGAGCAGGACAACACAGAGGCTCTACAGGAAGGAAGGGACAGAGCAGGACAACACAGAGGCTCTACAGGAAGGAAGGGACAGAGCAGGACAACACAGAGGCTCTACAGGAAGAGACAGAGCAGGACAACACAGAGGCTCTACAGGAAGGAAGAGACAGAGCAGGACAACACAGAGGCTCTACAGGAAGGGACAGAGCAGGACAACACAGAGGCTCTACAGGAAGAGACAGAGCAGGACAACACAGAGGCTCTACAGGAAGAGACAGAGCTGGACAACACAGAGGCTCTACAGGAAGGGACAGAGCAGGACAACACAGAGGCTCTACAGGAAGGGACAGAGCAGGACAACACAGAGGCTCTACAGGAAGGGACAGAGCAGGACAACACAGAGGCTCTACAGGAAGAGACAGAGCAGGACAACACAGAGGCTCTACAGGAAGAGACAGAGCAGGACAACACAGAGGCTCTACAGGAAGGGACAGAGCAGGACAACACAGAGGCTCTACAGGAAGAGACAGAGCAGGACAACACAGAGGCTCTACAGGAAGAGACAGAGCAGGACAACACTGAGGCTCTACAGGAAGGGACAGAGCAGGACAACACAGAGCTCTACAGGAAGAGACAGAGCAGGACAATACAGAGGCTCTACAGGAAGAGACAGAGCAGGACAACACAGAGGCTCTACAGGAAGAGACAGAGCAGGACAACACAGAGGCTCTACAGGAAGAGACAGAGCAGGACAACACTGAGGCTCTACAGGAAGAGACAGAGCAGGACAACACAGAGGCTCTACAGGAAGAGACAGAGCAGGACAACACAGAGGCTCTACAGGAAGGGACAGAGCAGGACAACACAGAGGCTCTACAGGAAGAGACAGAGCAGGACAACACAGAGGCTCTACAGGAAGAGACAGAGCAGGACAACACTGAGGCTCTACAGGAAGGGACAGAGCAGGACAACACAGAGGCTCTACAGGAAGAGACAGAGCAGGACAACACAGAGGCTCTACAGGAAGAGACAGAGCAGGACAACACAGAGGCTCTACAGGAAGAGACAGAGCAGGACAACACAGAGGCTCTACAGGAAGAGACAGAGCAGGACAACACAGAGGCTCTACAGGAAGAGACAGAGCAGGACAACACAGAGGCTCTACAGGAAGAGACAGAGCAGGACAACACAGAGGCTCTACAGGAAGGGACAGAGCAGGACAACACAGAGGCTCTACAGGAAGGAAGGGACAGAGCAGGACAACACAGAGGCTCTACAGGAAGAGACAGAGCAGGACAACACAGAGGCTCTACAGGAAGGAAGAGACAGAGCAGGACAACACAGATGCTCTACAGGAAGGAAGGGACAGAGCAGGACAACACAGATGCTCTACAGGAAGAGACAGAGCAGGACAACACAGAGGCTCTACAGGAAGGGACAGAGCAGGACAACACAGAGGCTCTACAGGAAGGGACAGAGCAGGACAACACAGAGGCTCTATGGGAATGGATTGATTGATTGATTTTTATTGTGGAGTAAAAGACAGCATCCAAGGCATAAAAACATGAGAAAGTGCAAGCACTTATTTCCATCATGGTCCCTGATTTTGGACATGGACAGACATCATAAAACATAGAGCATCATAATAAAACAGAGCATCATAATAAAACATAGATCATCATAATAAAAACATAGAGCATCATAATAAAACTAGTGTTGTCAATAGATTTAAAAAAAATTAACTAATTAATCTCAAAATTTTCTGTAAATAATCTAGATTCATCTAGATTAAAAATGGCATTTTTCTACATAAGACCGAAGCTTGTAACAGATATTTACTTGAGTAAAATCATGGAATTAATGTGAAATCAACACAAATAAAGTATATTTAGATTCAAAGACTACAGGAAGGGACAGTGAATACACTTTCTTTCCTGTGAGATACAAATGTTCAACAAAACCATCAACATTGACTCAGCTAGACCTCTTTCTTATATCCGAGGTGCTAAGATTGAAGATTTTTCACGCCATAGATTAATCTAGATTAATTTATTTGAATGCTTTAATACATTTAAATTAATCTCCAGAGTTAAAGCATTCATTTTGACAGCCCTACATAAAACATATAGCAACCCCATAAAACATTAACCTGTATGTCACTTCTACATCTATCAAGAGACGAACAGAAAACGCCCTACCCTCTCCTTCCTAGATGTGGCTATTCTATAATTCACTGGCTAGCCATTTCTTTGTGGCACGTCTAAAGCTTCCCCTCTCTTCGATGTTTTTCAGGGCCACTGGAAGCTTGTTCCACTCCAATGCCGCAGAATATAAAAAAGTATTTGTGGCCATTAGTGGGTTGAATTTTGGCAGAATAAAATCAGTACTGCTCCTTCTAGTGGAATATGAATGATTGTCACGGAAGCGATTCAAGTAATTGGATAGATATTTCGGACCCCCGGGCAGCCGGGTAGTGCAGCGGACTAAGCGTCTGTCTACCACCACAGAGACAGTGGGATCGAATCCAGCTGTGGTGCTTCCGGGTTGGCCGACCGTCCACGCTGACACAATTGGCAGTGTTAGAGGGTGGGTCCTGGTCGTTGTAAACAGCGACTCCTACAGTTCGGTCGGGGCGCCTGCACAGCAAGGGAAGGATCTAAGAGAGGTAGTGTGACCTTCCACACGTTTGTCGTTACACTCTCCCAGTGAGAGTCCGCTCTGCCAGGTGAAAAGAAGCGGTGGGCTGGGTACACATGTGTTGGAGGAAGCGTGTGATAGTCTCCGCCCTCCCAGACCGACGATAGAGGGTAGAGTGCGCAACGACCAGGTAGGGGATTGGGAATTGGCATAATGACTAACATTGGGATGGGGGAAAAACAGAAAAAAGAAGGAGGAAAAAAGATTAAAATAAAGATATTTCTGACCCGTATTTTGAACTATCTTGTGTGTAAGACCTAATTTGATGTGAATGACCCTTTTATTGACCGGAAGCCAGTTTAGTTGCCTAAAGAAAGTTGGCCCTAGGTGAGTGCGTAGGTAGCTTAAGGACTACTCTCATTCATTTGTTTTGAGCTGTCTGAAGTTTGTTTTTTAGGACCTGTGGAGTGTAGAGCCATATAAAATCCACGTTCACGGAATCGTGGATGGAATCGCGGAATTGAGCAATAAAAATGGAATCAACTGTAAACGTGGAATATTGCAGAATTTGCCCTAATCTGGACTGAAATTCCGTGTTTGGGAGAACATGAAACGTTTGGTGCAACGCGAACATGACCGGGGACGCTACAGCGTGTTACACACAACACGCAGCAATTTCCAAGCGTCTAGCTGCTTCGGTGCTAACGTTAACGTCGTAAGAAATTCCACACTAAGCCCTAAATTCAGAGCAATGCCTAAATTATGCATTACTATATTTCATCACAATAGAATAGATATAGCTAGGCTACTTACATTGTGATAATGTCAGTAGTAGCTAGCTGTATCTATTGTTTGTTTACCCTTGAAATGTGTATTTTTATTTTGTCACAATATTATTTGAAAAATATTGTGTAAAATTGAACTGTATTTCTGAGTTGCAGCACTTAAAAACATTAAATGGACTGTTATATCTTATTAAATTGTGGACATTTATTCATTCCCACTTATTAGACACTATTTCTGATGGTAAAATGAGCGTACAAAGCAAAATACAGAATTCTGAAATATTAAAACGGAAAAAACTGAATTTGGAAAAAAAATTTATGGAATTTGGAAACAAATAAAACGGATTTCATATGGCTCTAGTGGAGTGCCACTAAACCGCAGGAGGTGGCAGCATAGTCAAAATGACTTTGTACTAATGAGCCCACCAGCATTTTAAGTGTTACCTTGTCCACTAGTTCCCCTTGTCTAGCTAGGAATTTCGTTTTCTGGCAGATTTTAGTGTGGGCTTTTTTAGCCATGGCCTCTCCTGTAAGATGTTTGTCCAGTATGCAGCCTAGATATACAACAGAATCCTTGTTTGTTATTTGCTTCTCACCTACTCTTACCTTCATTTCAATTTCTTTACCAAGCCGTTTCTTTGATCCGAACAGGATGGCCTCTGTTTTTCCTAGATGAAGAGATAGTTTGTTATCTGACAGCCATGTCTGCACATTTGATAGCTCCTCACTAAGGGTCCTCTCCACTACTGCCAAGTCCTTATGGGAGACCAGAATGGCTGAGTCATCCGCATAAAGAAAGACAGATTAGGACAACACAGAGGCTCTACAGGAAGGGACAGAGCAGGACAACACAGAGGCTCTACAGGAAGAGACAGAGCAGGACAACACAGAGGCTCTACAGGAAGGGACAGAGCAGGACAACACAGAGGCTCTACAGCAGGGGTAGGCAACCCTAGGCACGCGTGCCTGCATAGGCACGCGGGGGCATTTGCATAGGCACAGGGGGCAGCAAAAAAAAAAAAAAAAAAAATGGAAATTATATTTTTTTTTTTTTTTTTTTTGCTTTGAAATATTATAGTGAAATATTTTGCACTGTTGTCGCATTTATCTTGTTGAAATCCTCCCACAGGTTCTTTTTACTACCACATATTTAATTGAGACCCTTTATTTGTTTATTATTTCAATTTAGCTGGAAATACATTGCTACATCATTCAGTAACATTTGCAGAGCCTTATAACAAAAACATTATTACGGTCACCATTGTGACCAGTGGGATTAATCAACAAATTGTATTATTTATTTTTCTATTTCATTGAACATTGCACATGTTAAAAGCAATTTTTTTACTCAAAATGTGAATATTACCAAGTCAACTTGTGTTCTTAAAACAATGACAATAAATATAGTTTTATTAGGTTGAAATAATGTGGTTGTGTACTTATTTTTTTGTTAACTTATTATGGATTGAAAACTGAAAACCTTAATGCACAGTAACTGAACTCAATATTTTTAAGTTCTGGTAACTTATTATTATATATTTTTTTACAGTGTAGTCTTGCAATCAATCAAAACTTATTTACACGATATACCTCACATTCACCCTCCATTCACATCCTGGTGTTCTCCATTAGGCCTGTAGGTGGAGCTATGACAGCACACGTACAGTACACACACCAATGGTGTGTGATGTGTCCAAAAATGAATGGGCAAATGTGAGTGAAATGGTCACACTGTATGCAGCTGTTTGTCTGCATTGCATTCCCCCCCCCCCCAACTCAGATTTAGGGTTGATACAACCATCATAATAATATTGTTAATAATAACAATAACAATAATGATGTAATAATGTAAAAATTATCATTAAAAAGACATGATTATGAGAAAAAAAATTACGATGCATGGAATATTGTTGAGGCACACTAGTTACAACTATATTTCAAACAGGCACTCCATGTCAAAAAGGTTGCTGACCCCTGCTCTACAGGAAGAGACAGAGCAGGACAACACAGAGGCTCTACAGGAAGGAAGAGACAGAGCAGGACAACACAGAGGCTCTACAGGAAGAGACAGAGCAGGACAACACAGAGGCTCTACAGGAAGAGACAGAGCAGGACAACACAGAGGCTCTACAGGAAGAGACAGAGCAGGACAACACAGAGGCTCTACAGGAAGAGACAGAGCAGGACAACACAGAGGCTCTACAGGAAGAGACAGAGCAGGACAACACTGAGGCTCTACAGGAAGAGACAGAGCAGGACAACACAGAGGCTCTACAGGAAGGAAGAGACAGAGCAGGACAACACAGAGGCTCTACAGGAAGAGACAGAGCAGGACAACACAGAGGCTCTACAGGAAGGGACAGAGCAGGACAACACAGAGGCTCTACAGGAAGAGACAGAGCAGGACAACACAGAGGCTCTACAGGAAGAGACAGAGCAGGACAACACAGAGGCTCTACAGGAAGGGACAGAGCAGGACAACACAGAGGCTCTACAGGAAGAGACAGAGCAGGACAACACAGAGGCTCTACAGGAAGAGACAGAGCAGGACAACACAGAGGCTTTACAGGAAGAGACAGAGCAGGACAACACAGAGGCTCTACAGGAAGAGACAGAGCAGGACAACACAGAGGCTCTACAGGAAGAGACAGAGCAGGACAACACAGAGGCTCTACAGGAAGGGACAGAGCAGGACAACACAGAGGCTCTACAGGAAGAGACAGAGCAGGACAACACAGAGGCTCTACAGGAAGAGACAGAGCAGGACAACACAGAGGCTCTACAGGAAGAGACAGAGCAGGACAACACAGAGGCTCTACAGGAAGAGACAGAGCAGGACAACACAGAGGCTCTACAGGAAGAGACAGAGCAGGACAACACAGAGGCTCTACAGGAAGAGACAGAGCAGGACAACACAGAGGCTCTACAGGAAGGGACAGAGCAGGACAACACAGAGGCTCTACAGGAAGGGACAGAGCAGGACAACACAGAGGCTCTACAGGAAGAGACAGAGCAGGACAACACAGAGGCTCTACAGGAAGGAAGGGACAGAGCAGGACAACACAGAGGCTCTACAGGAAGGAAGGGACAGAGCAGGACAACACAGAGGCTCTACAGGAAGGGACAGAGCAGGACAACACAGAGGCTCTACAGGAAGGAAGAGACAGAGCAGGACAACACAGAGGCTCTACAGGAAGGAAGGGACAGAGCAGGACAACACAGAGGCTCTACAGGAAGGGACAGAGCAGGACAACACAGAGGCTCTACAGGAAGGGACAGAGCAGGACAACACAGAGGCTCTACAGGAAGAGACAGAGCAGGACAACACAGAGGCTCTACAGGAAGGAAGAGACAGAGCAGGACAACACAGAGGCTCTACAGGAAGAGACAGAGCAGGACAACACAGAGGCTCTACAGGAAGAGACAGAGCAGGACAACACAGAGGCTCTACAGGAAGAGACAGAGCAGGACAACACAGAGGCTCTACAGGAAGAGACAGAGCAGGACAACACAGAGGCTCTACAGGAAGGGACAGAGCAGGACAACACAGAGGCTCTACAGGAAGAGACAGAGCAGGACAACACAGAGGCTCTACAGGAAGGGACAGAGCAGGACAACACAGAGGCTCTACAGGAAGAGACAGAGCAGGACAACACAGAGGCTCTACAGGAAGAGACAGAGCAGGACAACACAGAGGCTCTACAGGAAGGGACAGAGCAGGACAACACAGAGGCTCTACAGGAAGAGACAGAGCAGGACAACACAGAGGCTCTACAGGAAGAGACAGAGCAGGACAACACAGAGGCTTTACAGGAAGAGACAGAGCAGGACAACACAGAGGCTCTACAGGAAGAGACAGAGCAGGACAACACAGAGGCTCTACAGGAAGAGACAGAGCAGGACAACACAGAGGCTCTACAGGAAGGGACAGAGCAGGACAACACAGAGGCTCTACAGGAAGAGACAGAGCAGGACAACACAGAGGCTCTACAGGAAGAGACAGAGCAGGACAACACAGAGGCTCTACAGGAAGAGACAGAGCAGGACAACACAGAGGCTCTACAGGAAGAGACAGAGCAGGACAACACAGAGGCTCTACAGGAAGAGACAGAGCAGGACAACACAGAGGCTCTACAGGAAGAGACAGAGCAGGACAACACAGAGGCTCTACAGGAAGGGACAGAGCAGGACAACACAGAGGCTCTACAGGAAGGGACAGAGCAGGACAACACAGAGGCTCTACAGGAAGAGACAGAGCAGGACAACACAGAGGCTCTACAGGAAGGAAGGGACAGAGCAGGACAACACAGAGGCTCTACAGGAAGGGACAGAGCAGGACAACACAGAGGCTCTACAGGAAGAGACAGAGCAGGACAACACAGAGGCTCTACAGGAAGAGACAGAGCAGGCTGTTCTTCCTGAGGAGACTCAGGTGAGGAAGGCTAGCTCCATAGTGAGAGTCGAACTGATCAAACTAGAGGTGGTTGAGGATAGAAGGATAAGAAATAGGCTGGGTGCTATTCTGGAGAACACCTCTCACCCCCTCTGTGAGGAACTAGCCATGATGAGGAGTACGTTCAGCCATAGACCACAAATCACTTTCAGCCAGTCCTTGGTGTCAGTAGCCATCAGGCTCCACAACTGTGTGCTGCCAGCTGGAGCATATGTGTTATTATTATTGATAGAGTAACATAAGTCTCACCTGTCATTGTGTTTTTATTATTGATAGAGTAACATGTCTCACCTGTCATTGTGTTATTATTGATAGAGTAACATAAGTCTCACCTGTCATTGTGTTTTTATTATTGATAGAGTAACATGTCTCACCTGTCATTGTGTTATTATTGATAGAGTAACATAAGTCTCACCTGTCATTGTGTTGTTATTATTGATAGAGTAACATATGTCTCACCTGTCATTGTGTTATTATTGATAGAGTAACATAAGTCTCACCTGTCAGTGTGTTATTATTATTGATAGAGTAACATAAGTCTCACCTGTCAGTGTGTTATTATTATTGATAGAGTAACATAAGTCTCACCTGTCAGTGTGTTATTATTATTGATAGAGTAACATAAGTCTCACCTGTCATTGTGTTATTATTGATAGAGTAACATAAGTCTCACCTGTCATTGTGTTATTATTATTGATAGAGTAACATAAGTCTCACCTGTCATTGTGTTATTATTATTGATAGAGTAACATAAGTCTCACCTGTCATTGTGTTATTATTATTGATAGAGTAACATAAGTCTCACCTGTCATTGTGTTATTATTGATAGAGTAACATGTCTCACCTGTCATTGTGTTATTATTATTGATAGAGTAACATATGTCTCACCTGTCATTGTGTTGTTATTATTGATAGAGTAACATAAGTCTCACCTGTCATTGTGTTATTATTATTGATAGAGTAACATAAGTCTCACCTGTCATTGTGTTATTATTATTGATAGAGTAACATAAGTCTCACCTGTCATTGTGTTATTATTGATAGAGTAACATAAGTCTCACCTGTCATTGTGTTATTATTATTGATAGAGTAACATAAGTCTCACCTGTCATTGTGTAGTAGTTGGAAAAAGTGTTCCGTCCAATTTGCCGTGTGCTAACTAGATGCTAACTAGATGCTAACTAGATCCCCGAAAGCGAGTGGCTTCGGATGAGTCCTGTTAACGTTAGACTCAGCTACTAGCTTCGTTGAAGCATGGGCAGTAGATAGGATCTTTGAGCCAAAACACAAATGACATTTAACTTAAGAGAAATAGTGAGAATATCCATGTGTAAAAATGCGAGTAGCGGGCGCCGCCATGACAGTCAGGACTATAGTAAACAAAACACGCCCACAGCATGTCCCCGCAGGTGAGGTGACAGACAGGAGAGGAGGACCAACCACAGCACAGCGTGTCTCTGCAGGTGAGGTGACAGACAGGAGAGGAGGACCAACCACAGCACAGCGTGTCTCTGCAGGTGAGTGACAGACAGGAGAGGAGGACCAACCACAGCACAGCGTGTCTCCGCAGGTGAGGTGACAGACAGGAGAGGAGGACCAACCACAGCACAGCGTGTCTCTGCAGGTGAGTGACAGACAGGAGAGGAGGACCAACCACAGCACAGCGTGTCTCTGCAGGTGAGTGACAGACAGGAGAGGAGGGACTGCGCTGCATCACTATCGCTCGCTACCCATCTACATAAAAATAACACAGTAACGAACCATTCAGTAACGGTAACTGCGTTACTGAATTTCAAAAGTAATGCGTTAGTGTAACTAGTTACCGCCAAAAGTAACGGGCGTTACTGTAACGCGTTAGTCCCAACACTGCTGGTGAGCAACGGGAACTGATGCCATAAACCCAATGGCAGGCGAGGCTGTATACAAACAGAAATCAACATAATACATAAATCCAAACAAGTACATGAAATATAACATATGGCAATACAACCATGTAAATTGGCTCTTACAGTAAGTATGACACAGTTCGTCTGACAAACTCCAGCACGTCACTTGGACAGTAGAGCAAGAATTAGAAGAGGCCAAGCTGGCCAGCTGACAGTGTCCTTGTTGCTTAGAAACACACAAGGTGAACAGATGCATCGACTATCGTGTTTGTAACATGTTCATGAAAATACTCACACCTTCCCGCCCCCTCTTCTGGCAGGATGGGGGGGGGGGGGGCTTTCTTTAGACTGAACACCTGCCCCCCCCCCCCCCCCCCATCCTCCTCCTCCTCTGCACATCTGTCTGTGCACACCCAGCCTCACACTCACACGCCTGCTCCTCCTAGAACAAGGCCAAACTGTACTCTCTCTCTCTCTCTCTCTCTCTCTCTCGTCTCTCTCTCGTCGTCTCTCTCTCTCTCTCTCTCTCACACACACACACACACACAGACTGTTCTGCTTGCCAACATGCCTCTCTCTCTCCCTCCCATCCTCTCTACCCACATACTCTCTCTCCCTCTGTACCAGGACTCTCTCTCTCTCTCTCTCTCTCTCTCTCTCTCTCTCGTCTCTCTCTCTCTCTCTCTCTCT
>NW_028172249.1:0-17370 GCF_963971535.1 Notolepis coatsorum
GACCCCCAGGGGGAACGTGTTGAACAGCCTGTGAGAACTGCAGCACAACATAACATTTCTGGATTAAGATTAGGGGCTGAATGATAATCAATATGTAACTCGTTTTTTCTGTTAAAGCTTCACTGTGTAACTTTTTTGTGAACCTTTTTGTCTTTATAAATACTTACTTACTTCAAGCAATATGACTTTGTGCTTCATATGTTCACGTGTAGGCTCTAGAAACGAGACTTGTATGTAGTCCTGATATGTAAACTGTGCTGTTTGCAGAGAAGGTTTTGACCACTGGCCATACCTGATCATATTGGCAATGCCACTGGATGTCTGTCTGTCTGTCTGTCTGTCCGTCCGTCCGTCCGTCCGTCCGTCCGTCCGTCCGTCCGTCCGTCCGTCCGTCCGTCCGTCCGTCCGTAAAAACAAGCCGACCAATCACAGAGCTCACAGTACTACGTGCAAACAGCCTGCACTGCTACGCCATGTAAATCACTTCCACCCTCAATGCAGAGCTGTCGCTAGCCATCTGGTTACACCACTAAAGCACCACACAACCACTAAAGCAACCTCTGTGTGCTTTGCTGCTGAGTATAGATGTAAAAGAAAGCCAAGCTATCAGATTGACAATGAATTGATCCATGTTTGTGAATGTGCATGCTTGTGTTACAGGACTTCAAGGCCTGCTGGTAGCAGCTAGCATCCACCAGAAGCTAGAAGGTCCACCTCTATTTACTACTAGCTAAACTAGAGCTAACGTTAGCAGCTAGCATCCGCCAGAAGCTAGAAGGTCCACCTCTCTTTACTACTTGCTAAACTAGAGCTAGCGTTAGCAGCTAGCATCCACCAGAAGCTAGAAGCTCCACCTCTCTACTACTAGCTAAACTAGAGCTAACGTTAGCAGCTAGCCTCCGCCAGAAGCTAGAAGGTCCACCTCTCTACTACTAGCTAAACTAGAGCTAACTTTAGCAGCTAGCATCCACCAGAAGCTAGAAGCTCCACCTCTCTACTACTAGCTAAACTAGAGCTAGCGTTAGCAGCTAGCATCCGCCAGAAGCTAGAAGCTCCACCTCTCTACTACTAGCTAAACTAGAGCTAGCGTTAGCAGCTAGCATCCGCCAGAAGCTAGAAGCTCCACCTCTCTACTACTAGCTAAACTAGAGCTAACGTTAGCAGCTAGCATCCGCCAGACGCTAGAAGGTCCACCTCTCTTTATTACTAGCTAAACTAGAGCTAACGTTCCCCTTTCTGTGCTGCGATAAGGACGAGTTAACAGTGTGCTGTCCGTGGTTCTGAAACAACAGTGTTGCATTCAAACGTGCGGTAGCAACTTACGTTAGCCAAGCTTTGATAACGTTAGCAACATACGTTACCAATGTTACATTAGCGATGTTAGTAACAGGCTGCAGCTCACTTGATGTGATAATGCCTTGCATCTATGACACTGTGTGTCTGTGTCTTGTTTACACCAGGAAAGCACAGACCCATCCTTCACTCAGAGTGTGTGTGTGTGTGTGTGTGTGTGTGTGTGTGTGTGTGTGTGTGTGTGTGTGTGTGTGTGTGTGTGTGTGTGTGTGTGTGTGTGTGTGCGTGCGTGCGTGCGTGCGTGCATGCGTGTGTGTGTCTGTATGTACCAGTATATGTCTACCAAGCTTCAGACTTCTATACCAATTTTTATTTTTTTATTTCAAATCTCTCTTCATCATGTAAAATATTCTTCTTCGTTGGTGCTCAGCAGGGGAGTGAAGGATGACATCAGTGTCACTCTCCTTCTTTTTTTCATTATCCCGGGTTATCAAATCATGTCCCCTGCCGGCATTAAGCCCCATCCAAACATTCATTCAGAAACGCATCAGAGCACAGAAGACACACATCCCATTCTTAATGCCTTTTTTGTGGAAATTGTGAGACACTGAGGTTACCCTCATTCACAGCGACGACGAGCTTACAAAACAAGACAGTTTATCGGTAATTTCATACATATAAGTACAATAAATAAGAATAAACAATAAAGAATCAGCTAAGATAAGTTACAAGTCGACACACAGTGGTCAGAGATCATACTTTTAAATGCAGCAAGAAAAGAACCGTCAGCTTCAGAGTCAGTTGGAACTTGGAGATCATTCCAGGTGTTGGAAGCATCAAAGGAAAAAGCAGTTTTTCCCAGTTCAGAGCAAACTGGAGGAACCCTAATAACCAATCAGTCATTTGAACGTGTGGAATAGGTTCCAAGATTACATTCCATTTTTATTGCCTCACATTTCATTGTGAATATGAATAAACAAATACCAATGATAGTTATGCCTTTCAACCAGAGAAAGCCATCCAACCTTTTCATGGAGGACCCAGTGGTGGGTATCATCATATCTGTCACCAGTGATAAATCTGAGGGCAGAGCGATAGACCGAGTCCAGAGGTTTAAGAGTTGAAGCCACAGAATGCCTATAAATCACATCACCATCGTCCAAAGATTGATAGGAAAACCGCTTCAACAATCCTCTTTCTACTGATCATGGGAAAGCTGGATCTATTTCTGTACAGGAAGGCAATTTTCTGTCGCAGCTTGGAAGCACGATTACATTTATTATCCCCACCCCCCTCTTAAAATGTTTAATTCCTCATTTCCTTTCATTATGATGTCACGACGGACAGATTCCTCTCTCATGACCGCTTCATCTCCTCTGTGGGGGCTGTGATACACCTGCATATAACCCATAACTCTGTATGACAGCATGTACTATAATGCTGTATATACTGTATATATATATATAGGGGTGACAGTGGCTCGGGAGGTAGAGCAGTCGTCTGGCAATCCGGAGGTTCCCGGTTCGATTCCCACTCCTCCCGGGCAGCGTGTCGATGTGTCCTTGAGCAAGACACCTAACCCCTAATTGCTCCAGATGAGCAGGTCGGCACCTTGCATGGTTGCCTCCGCCGTCGGTGTGTGAATGTGTGAGTGAATGGGTAAAATGTGAGTAACAAATTATAAAGCGCTTTGGATAAAAGTGCTATATAAAAAAGCAGCCATTTAGCCATTTACCATATATATATATTTATTCACACCGCATATGTATCCACACGTGTCTGTACTTACCTGCACATAGTCCCTTACTATATCTATATCTGTACATATCCTACTCTTACTAGTTACGCTGCTGGCCAGTAGTAGTCATACTGTCTCTATTTATATACTACAACTCTGTACATACATCTGATTAGCACTATTACTCAGTAGTACTCATTTATATATTGTATACCCAGTTTAATCACCTGTACATTGTATATTACTGTTGCACTTTACCGGTACATTTGCACTTCATGGTTGGATGCCAAACTTATGTTCGTTGTACTGTACTTGTGTTGTATAATGATGACAATACATTTGAATGTAATGTAATCTAATGTAATGTAATCTAATGTAATGTAATCTAATGTAATCTAATCAAATCTAATGTAATGTAATCAAATCTAATGTAATCTAATGTAATGTAATTTAATCAAATAGAATAGAATAGACTTTTAATTGTCATTGCACACAAGTATACAAGGACATTTCAGGGGAGCTCCCACATACCGTAGTACAATATACATGTAAGACATAACACTGTACATATAACAGAATATTTTAAATAATAAAGTGCATGATGAGCGGTAAACATAGTGGTTATCAAGTCCAGGTAAAGTGCATGGTGCACGTGAGGGGACAGTCAATGAGAGTTTAACAGTCTGACTGCTTGGGGGTAATTAATGTAATGTAATGTTATCTAATGTAATCTAATATAATGTAATAATCTAATGTAATGTAATGTAATCTAATCTAATGTTATCTAATGTAATGTAATGTAATCTAATGTAATAATCTAATGTAATGTAATGTAATACTATCTAATGTAATCTAATGTAATGTAATCTAATGTAATCTAATGTTATCTAATCTAATGTTATCAAATGTAATCTAATGTAATCTAATGTTATCTAATGTAATGTAATCTAATGTAATGTAATGTTATCTAATGTTATCAAATGTAATCTAATGTAATCTAATGTAATCTAATGTAATGTAATCTAATGTAATGTAATGTTATCTAATGTTATCAAATGTAATCTAATGTAATGTAATCTAATGTAATCTAATGTTATCTAATGTAATCTAATGTAATGACACAGAGCTGTGTGTCGTTCCCGCCGTGCTCTTGCTGTGTTTGTTGTGGTTGGCCGCCGGCGTCGCACTCCACTTCCTGCGGTCTTCAGCTGTTGATCGTTATCATCACAGTTTTAAGAGCTGCGGTCGGAGGCACAGGCTCCATTCACGACCCTAAACTGCCGCTCCGAGCCGCCCGAGAGGACTGTGTTCATCACAGATCTCGTGCCACAGCACATAAAGAGAAGGTCTCCACATGCCGCGTAGAAATACGACCGCGGAGATTGCCGTGTTTACAACCGTAACACGCTCAAAAGTTACAACCTCTGGTGTGGAGCTTTAACAGTATCGTCTTGCAGTGCGATTATATCAAGAGCGTCTCTGTGGGTCACGGCGGCTTCTGTTCTGGTCCAGTGGGTCGCCCTCCTACATGACAAGGCGGCTTTTGTGAGTTAAGTAGCCTGGGTCCCAAAGTCCCACTTCATTTGGGTCCAATTTTGGGTCGGAGTTTGAAAACGGAATGTCAAAGGGACTTAAATCCCCTCCACAACGTGGTTTTCTCATGGTTAACTTTACTGATCCAATATTTATAGGTTAAATGACCTCAGTATTTTTAAACTGGTTCAACCAATCACCAGTATCTCTAAATATGGAGTTTTCCAATCCATTGTCTTGATGGTTCTTCTGTGGGGGCTGTCTGCCCCAAGATCTCCTAGTCATGTGGTTGCCTGCAGCAACAGGGGGGGGGGGGGGGGCTGTGGCCCCCATCGGGCTGTGGCAATGTGGCATGTTGATGAGTTGGCATCTTCTCCCCCCAAGAGAGAATGAATTGGCAGTTGAACACTAGAACCTTTTCTAATTTGTAGCTTTAATGTAATGAGTTACATCTATATTCAGCATTAAACCAATGTGGCATTGTCTATATTTTAATATAACTTAATACTACTTTGTAATATAACTGTGATAAATATACCAGGATTCTTGATTTCTAATTATCTATATAGATGTTTTCTTGGTTTCTTTATAGGGTTGTCAATTCAATCAAAGCCAATCAAGTATCATGCTTTTTCATTCCACTTTGAAACATGTCCTATTGATTAATGATCTTTACTCCTGTCTTACTATCAGAGCCAGTATCTGCTCTTCCTGTCAGCTGTCTCTGCTGAAATTTGCTAAAAGTTGGGTGTGACATTTTAGTCCCTTTGTTCTGGTGTTGAGCAGTTGTTCGAGTGGGGGTTGATTCCTATTTGCGATAGTTTAACATGGAGGGGGTTTCAGCAGTTTAAACCACCCTTGCTCTAAAAGGGCCCCCCTTGTGTTTTTTCATAATTACTTTACACAGACATATTGTTTATGAAATGCCAGTCAATGGTACCACACTTCTCTTGGAGGCATGATGTTGACTATACAGGTTGTTATTTATGGTTAACTCCTCTTGGAGGCACGATGTTGACTATATACAGGTTGTTATTTATGGTTAACTCCTCTTGGAGGCATGATGTTGACTATATACAGGTTGTTATTTATGGTTAACTCCTCTTGGAGGCATGATGTTGACTAGACAGGTTGTTATTTATGGTTGACTCCTCTTGGAGGCACGATGTTGACTATACGGGTTGTTTGAATCTTTAAAGGGGAACTATTTTACTATTTCTTTCACTATTTGGGCACTTTTACACAATTCCTGTGAGTCTATGGAACACCTCTGTAATATATATATTTTTTTTATTCATTGTTTTGTATTTCTAATCAAGTCCTCAAAAACAGCATTTTTCTACCTCAAGATCTCGAGCTGTTTTGCAGCCGCAGCTGCAGGTGCCACCTAAACCACTGTGCAGCGTCGTGTTCGCCTGAACATTAACATGCAGCAGTGACTATATGACATCACATATAGGCACATTTTCAAACGACTCAGTTCAGTGAGGGTGAATATTGTGAGAGGAGAATTGGAAGAATGCGCCAATATGAGAATTTTGAGACATAGATCACATAGCTAGGAAACAATGCTAAACACTCAAAAAGGCCATTTATAAGATAGTTCCCCTTTAAATGTTTGGATCTTTAAGTGTTTGTCTCTTGTCTCCAGGACCTTTAAGTGTTTGTCTCTTGTCTCCAGGACCTTTAAGTGTTTGTCTCTTGTCTCCAGGACCTGTAAGTGTTTGTCTCTTGTCTCCAGGACCTTTAAGTGTTTGTCTCTTGTCTCCAGGACCTGTAAGTGTTTGTCTCTTGTCTCCAGGATCTTTAAGTGTTTGTTTCTTGTCTCCAGGACCTTTAAGTGTTTGTCTCTTGTCTCCAGGACCTGTAAGTGTTTGTTTCTTGTCTCCAGGACCTTTAAGTGTTTGTCTCTTGTCTCCAGGACCTTTAAGTGTTTGTCTCTTGTCTCCAGGACCTGTAAGTGTTTGTCTCTTGTCTCCAGGACCTTTAAGTGTTTGTCTCTTGTCTCCAGGACCTGTAAGTGTTTGTCTCTTGTCTCCAGGACCTTTAAGTGTTTGTCTCTTGTCTCCAGGACCTTTAAGTGTTTGTCTCTTGTCTCCAGGACCTTTAAGTGTTTGTCTCTTGTCTCCAGGACCTGTAAGTGTTTGTCTCTTGTCTCCAGGACCTGTAAGTGTTTGTTTCTTGTCTCCAGGACCTTTAAGTGTTTGTCTCTTGTCTCCAGGACCTGTAAGTGTTTGTTTCTTGTCTCCAGGACCTGTAAGTGTTTGTCTCTTGTCTCCAGGACCTTTAAGTGTTTGTCTCTTGTCTCCAGGACCTGTAAGTGTTTGTTTCTTGTCTCCAGGACCCCCCTCGGCTCCTCGCGGCATCGTCTCTAAGATCAACGAATCGGCCGTCACTCTGGAGTGGAACGAGCCCCTGGACAGCGGCGGGCGCTCGGACCTCAGCTACTCGGTGAAGTGCTCCCTGTGCGGGGGGGCCTCACGGGGGCCCCTGTCTGCTCTGCGGGGACAGCGTCAGCTACCAGCCCTCGCAGCACGGGCTCCTGGGGGGTCAGGTGGTGGTCTGGGGCCTGCTGCCGCACACCACGTACATCTTCTCCGTGCAGGCCTTCAACGGGGTCTCCCAGCTCAGCGGCAAGGGGCCCGCCAGCGACAGCGTCAACATCACCACCGGCCAGGACGGTAAGAGAGAGGGGGGGGGTAGAGAGGGGGGGGGGGGGTTGTGACCGCCAGCGATATATCACAATATTTAGTTAGTTTTAGATGGATATAGTGGTATTTCGTTTTCTAGTGACGACATTTTTATTTTTGATTTTGAAATGGAATTTGATATGACATTATCTTTTAGTTGCAATGCAAAGCACTGGCCACCAGGGTGCGATCCACGGGGGGAGCTGTGGGAGCCATGGCTCCCTTAGATCAGACATCAGCTCACCTGAATACATGATTTGTGAATCTTTGGGGGGTCTCTAAATTACTGAAAATAAATGCTACTTTTGCCATGCATTTCAAATTTTTCTGTAATTTTCTATATCGTCATCATCGTGTATAATAATAAAATTAGGCTATTTTGATGTATTAATGATTTCCGCACAAATTCACCGTAATAGACAATAGCATAAATCTATGGGGTTGCGGGCGGCACTGCAGATATACCCTACTCGTAATACGCATGGAACATGCATGCTATTCTTGCGTTCACCATTCGGAGCGTGGCGGCGCTGCACTGCAGTCTGCACTCTGCAGGCACAAATAGACGCATCCAGGATAATGTCGAAAGTTTTTCTAACCAATTTTGATTTTACAAAGAAGACGAAGCAACCTGCTGCGGGGACTACTTCTGTGACATGCAGATTTTGAGAATTGGGCAGACCATCAGGACAGGTGGGTGGCGATAATGTTGAATTTTTTTTACTACTGGAGATGAGGAGTGACTTTTAATAAAACTGCAAGAAAAACAAATGTAATTCTCTCCGCGGCAGTGAGCTGGAGTCTCTCTCTGACTCTCTCTCTCTCTCTCTCTCTCTCTCTCTCTCTCTCTCTCTCTCTCTCCGCGGCAGTGCAGTGAGCTGGACTCTCTCTCTCTCTCTCTTTCTCTCTCTCTCTCGCGGGCGTCTCTCTCTCTCTCTTTCCGCGGGCGTCTCTCTCTCTCTCTCTCGCGGGCAGTGCAGTGAGCTGGACTCTCTCTCTCTCTCTCTCTCTCTCTCATCTCTCTCTCTCTCTCTCTTTCCGCGGGCGTCTCTCTCTCTCTCTCTCTCTCTCTCTCTCTCTCTCTCTCTCTCTCTCTCTCTCTCTCTCTCTCTCTCTCTCTCGGCAGTTGCGAGACTCAGGGAAGCGCTCTGAGATTTTTTTTTGCGTCTGACCAACCCCCCCCCCCCCCGCTCCCCCAAAGATCCTGATATGGATCGCACACTGCTGGCCACTACTATGAACACACTTGACAGCGTGACATTATATCATTATTATGACAGTATGACAGTATTATGACATTATTATTACATTATAGGGGTGTAACGATGCATCGATTAATAAAAATGCATCGATTCTAATGTGACGATTCAACTGCATCGATTTGAATATGTTAGAATCTATTATAATTAGGGATGTCCGATATTATCGGCCGATCGATATTATCGGCCGATATCGGCAGTAAAATGTGATATCGGAAAATATCGGTATCGGTTTAAAAAAAAATAAAAAACAATAACAATATTTGTTATATATATATCCAGTGAAATTATTAGTTACCTGAATTTCTTCAGTTTTTTGGACGGGGAAACCCTGCATATATCGGTATCGGTTGATATCGGTTGATATCGGTATCGGAAATTAAGAGTTGGACAATATCGGAATATCGGTATCGGTAAAAAAGCCAATATCGAGCATCCCTAATTATAATCTAAATGAATCGAAAGTGTGTGTATTGTTTTTATTGACCTATAGTCCATTCATGCTGAGTGAATCAGTTCCCCCAGCCACATTTGTGTATAAATTTTTTTTGGGGAATTAACTGATAGAAAATGCATAGAAAATTAGCCCAGATAGGTTTTTTTACTTCGACACCACAACCTTTAACTTATACCACCATGGCGATCAGATAATTGGAATATTCTTTTCGGGACAGATCCTGGTCAAGGTAAGGACTATATGGTATCAATATTGCATTGATCGAAAAATTCCTTCATGCTGATCGGGCGTGTGTGTGGCGTGTTCCGTTGGTTGCGATCAAAGCACGGAGGGCCCCCTCCCCCTTCATGCATCCATGATGAAACATAATACCGATAATCTAAATTTGATTTGAGAACAGTAGCTAGTCCAGGGAAGAAACGATAACGCGTTTACTAGAATACACGTTGCCGGCCATTACGAAGTATTTTGGAAATGACACCAGACCACCCTGAAACTACACTCATATTCACAACGGTATAAAACGGAAATGTATGGATGGAAAAATTATCTGTTTTTTGCATCTTGACCGGAAGAAACTCAATGACAATCGACTATATTATTAGATCCATAGCTATAATATATAATATAGCTTTAGGCCTGCAAACATAGCCACGTATCCCCATGTTAAAAGGCGCTGGCCTTTCAACAGTAACAGTAAACAGCGCCATCTGGCGCTGAAAGTGTTAATAGGCGTACATTTTTTTTATTTTTAAAGTAGATTCAGGGCTTTTCAGAAAACATTCGGGGCTTGAGCCCAAGTAGCCACCCCCTAGCCCCGCCCCTGGTGAGGTCGCATCGTTACACCCCTATTACATTATGACAGTATTATTACATTATGACAGTATTATGACATTATGACAGTATTATGACATTATTACATTATGACAGTATTATGACAGTATTATGGCAGTATGACAGTATTATGACATTATTATGACAGTATTATGACAGTATTATGACAGTTTTATAACATTATGACAGTATTATGACATTATGACAGTATTATGACAGTATTATTACATTATGACAGTATTATGACAGTGTTATGACATTATGACAGTATTATGACAGTATTATTACATTATGACAGTATTATGACAGTATCATGGCCGTAGCCAGCTATGAGGTCACCGAGGTCCGGACCTCGGTAACTATTTGTAACTATTAAAAAAAAAAAAAAAAAAAAAAAATTATAAAATAAATTATCATTTTTTTTTTTTTTTTTTTTTTTGTCAACGACCGGCCCACTACTAGGCTGAGACATCGGCCCATTGGTACTGACTGACACTGGGCTGGCCCAATCACATCTCTTACTAAGCACCCCCCCCGCCAGTCGTGCAGGTATATGACTGAGAGGGGGGCTGGTACATGACTGAGATGGGGCTGGTACATGACTGAGATGGGGCTGGTACATGACTGAGATGGGGCTGGTACATGACTGAGATGGGGCTGGTACATGACTGAGATGGGGCTGGTACATGACTGAGAGGGGGCTGTGGTTCATGACTGAGAGGGGGCTGGTACATGACTGAGAGGGGCTGGTACATGACTGAGAGGGGGCTGTGGTACATGACTGAGAGGGGGCTGTGGTATATGACTGAGAGGGGGCTGTGGTACATGACTGAGAGGGGGCTGGCTGGTACATGACTGAGAGGGGGCTGGTACATGACTGAGAGAGGGCTGGTACATGACTGAGAGGGGGCTGGTATACATGACTGAGAGGGGGGCTGGTATACATGACTGAGAGGGGACTGTGGTACATGACTGAGATGGGGCTATGGTACATGACTGAGATGGGGCTGTGGTACATGACTGAGAGGGGGCTGTGGTACATGACTGAGAGGGGGCTGGTACATGACTGAGATGGGGCTGTGGTACATGACTGAGAGGGGGCTGGTACATGACTGAGATGGGGCTGTGGTACATGACTGAGAGGAGGCTGGTACATGACTGAGAGGGGGCTGGTACATGACTGAGAGGGGGCTGGTACATGACTGAGAGGGGGCTGGTACATGACTGAGAGGGGGCTGGTACATGACTCAGATGGGGCTGTGGTACATGACTGAGAGGGGGCTGGTAGATGACTGAGAGGGGGCTGGTACATGACTGAGAGGGGGCTGGTACATGACTCAGATGGGGCTGTGGTACATGACTGAGAGGGGGCTGGTAGATGACAGAGGGGGCTGGTATACATGACTGAGAGAGGGCTGGTACATGACTGAGAGGGGCTGGCTGGTACATGACTGAGAGGGGGCTGGTACCATGTATTGGGCATCATTGTAGGTCAAACCATTAAAAAGTTAATTTCCACGGCAGCCATTTTGGATTTTGGTCTCTCACAAATTTCCCCCGCCTTTTTAAAAAATCCATTGAGAAACGAAGTGCCACAGATGACCCAACTACTAGGTCCATATCGTATCATCATAATATTATTTTTTAAATCATTAGGATAAGGGTTCCCTTGATAAAGATGCATGAAAAGGCTGTATAATATACAACACCAGTAGCTCAACTGCAAAAACTGCTTTTTTATTTGATTAGATTTATTTGGAAATTAAAAACACATCATAAAAACAAATGATCTTGACCAATTTGTATTCCTGAGGATATCACCTAAAAGCATTCATTAACAAGCATTAACACTTATTTCCAAGGTGGTCCTCGATGGAAGACATAAAAACACATCACATTATAGCCTACTCAACTGCAAATTTTTCCTCAACTGCAAAAATGTATGCCTACTTATGTATTAGCCTACAGGGAAAAACACATTCACAACAGGCAGCAAAGTTTGTTTTCAGCCAAGTATGGTAATAAGGTAACTATTAGGATATATATGGTATGGATTACTTACTCTTAATAACTTATTACTATGTGTGGTAGCTCTAGTCTCCACCTACACAAATTGTTTTTGTGCTGTCCATTGATCATGCACCTTCACGTGGTAGGCACATAGGTCAAACTCCCCAAACAAACACACCATTGATTTAATTGCCATATAAGATGAATATAAAACAAGAAGGTGATCTATTAACTGTGTAAACCTTATGCAATATTCATCATTGATATTTGAATACTTGAAATCTGTATGAACTGAGTAGTTAGTATCAAATGAAATAAGATGGAACTGCTCCATGCATTCATTGAATAAACAACTATTTTCTCATTACCAGTATGGTATTGTTTAAATTGTACAGCTTTTTGCACATCTTTGTCAGGGGATTCCAACAATTCTGGACCTGAATGTACCAGTTCATTGTAATCATCTCTCTCCTTATGTCTAGTCAAGCCAGGTTGTGGAGGAGAGAGACAGGGATGAACAGACTATAGACTACGTTGCCCATCCTGAGTCTGCTATGATGCAGGTGTTTTTACATCACCACCCAAAACAAGATTCAGCCAAGAGCGAGTGAGTACACTGGTCCACTTGTCCATGGCACTTACTACCCAGCTTTGTAATGGGTTGGGGGGGGGGGAATAGTACAGTAGGTACGCATATTTAAGGGGACCGTAAGGATGGTGTACTGGTGGGTGGTGTCCGACCGATTATAGTGGGCCGGTCTGGGCCAAAAAAATAAATGGACCTCCCTAATTTCTAAACCCTGGCTACGGCCCTGGACAGTATAATGACATTATGACAGTATTATGACAGTATTATTACATTATGACAGTATTATGACAGTATTATTACATTATGACAGTATTATGACAGTATTATTACATTATGACAGTATTATGACAGTGTTATGACATTATGACAGTATTATGACAGTATTATTACATTATGACAGTATTATGACAGTATTATGACAGTATTATTACATTATGACAGTATTATGACAGTATTATTACATTATGACAGTATTATGACATTATGACAGTATTATGACAGTATTATTACATTATGACAGTATTATGACAGTATTATTACATTATGACAGTATTATGACAGTATTATGACAGTATTATGACAGTATTATGACAGTATTATTACATTATGACAGTATTATGACAGTATTATTACATTATGACAGTATTATGACAGTATTATGACATTATGACAGTATTATGACAGTATTATTACATTATGACAGTATTATGACAGTATTATGACAGTATTATTACATTATGACAGTATTATGACAGTATTATGACATTATGACAGTATTATGACAGTATTATTACATTATGACAGTATTATGACAGTATTATGACATTATGACAGTTGTGTATAACTCTATGGCAAGAGGTTCAGGCCATTTATCCACCATTCTGTGTTCACAGCCAGCTGGTTGGTTTTTGCCTCTGTGACAGTGACACACATACTAAGCGCTACACACACACTCACACACACACACACACACACACACACACCACACACACACACACACACACACACACACAGACACACACCGTTGCCCAACACCTCTGCCTCTTTCAGTAAAAAAGTACCTGTGGAGAATATCAGCCTTTTACATAGTGCTCTCTGTCCTCCTTATTTGAATTCCCCTCCATGACCCTCTACTTTAAGGACATCATGTTGCCATAAGGTGGGCACGCAGCGCTTGCCGCTCACTTTGTTCCCAAGGAGAGATGAGCTCCTGAATGCAAATGAGACAAAGTGCTCCTGAGTGAAAACACAGTGATAGGCCTTTCACACCGGCTGGAACGTAATCTCGAACCGGCCGGCGCATTCACACCGGGATTAATTGGTTCGGTTGGTGCTCAGCTGGAACCGAAAAATTGTTGTTTTTTCCTTGCGAACCGTGACATCATCAGTGGGCGTGTCATATTCTAGACTGTGAAGACAAGCGTAAAAGGGGGAAAGTAGAGAGTCGGCATTGCACTCAATGGATCCATTCAACAGGAAGCGATTTGTGACTGATCTCAAAACGAGATTAGATTAAAATGTATTGTTATTATACAGCACAAGTACAATACACCATCCAACCAGAGTGGATAAAGAAATGCTCCAGAAATGAATATGCGTGGAGAAAGGCTTAGCGAGCCTCAGCGCGCGAGTGCACACACAAAAACACACACGCAATGTATACGTTCGAAATGAATCGTTCCAGCAAAGTAGGCATCTATTATTCAAATTACTTGTTTTATTGGGTAAGTCCTACTGTAGAACATGACATATTAGCATGACATCTCATTTATTAATGCCAATACTGGACGATAAGCGCAATTGGCTCTTGACAAGTGGATGGATTATGGATTAGTCAGTCGCAGTAAATGTTGGACTGTTTAGCTCAACTGATTAGTGCGGCTGCCTGTGGATCCTATGTTCCCAGGTTCAAATATCTCGGTTACACACGTTTTTAATTTTTTTTTTAATTTAATTCATTTATCCACTCTGGTTGGATGGTGTATTGTACTTGTGCTGTATAATGACAATACATTTGAATCTATTACAATTTTGAGATCGCTACCTGTTGAGTGGATCAGCATGGTGCAATGCCGAACCTCCGAAGCTGTTTTATATATACGGAACATTTTTGCCACTGTCGTGTTCATATGGTTGTGTTTACCTCCACCTGAGTAACGCCCCCCGTTGATGACGGAGACGGTGGAACGTTGGTTCTGCTTAAATAGGTGTAAACGCGGGCTGGTTTGCCAGAAAGCACCAAGGTTCAGAGGCTCCAGAACGGAGCTGGAGCTTGAACCGGAGCCCTGCCGGTGTGAAAGCGCCCAGAGTGACACACATTGGCACCGTCACTTTTCTTTAGTAGGGTTGGGATCGTTTTTTATCGATTTTATCGATTTCGGTTCTGGTTCTGCTTATCAAATCCGGTTCTCATGGAATCTCTGTTCAGGTTCTAATGTTTGTGGTGGGGGAGAACATTTTATATCAAGAACCAGAACTATTCTACCACCTTTCATTCTTGGCAGATTTAGTCAGTACATTATGAACCATGACATCCTTTTCTCTTAACCTGCTGTAACTTGGCCTTTAGTTTTTGTCATCCGATTCGGAAGCATTATGACAGGAATATATCAAAGGAGGTTTAGTAAATTCATTAATATTGCTGTGGATGATAATGCATTTGGCTTATCTATCACCTAAGGAAGGAGACAACCGTTGCCAAGGAACGTTCACCTTAAATCACTGCTCAGTGACATTCATCCACCCTCTCTGTGCTCATCTCCCCTCCACAGCTAAAGTGGTGTCTGGGGATGAACTGGAGGCCAGGTGATGAGCTCCTGCTGCAGGTGTTGAGTTGTGCTGTATTCCATCTTTTTTGTGAAGCTGCTGTTAGCGTCAACATCACCACCGGCCAGGCTAGTGAGAAGAAGAGAGAGGGTGAGGGGCGGGGTGGGGGGTTGGGTAGGGTGAGAGAGAGAGAGAGAGAGAGAGAGAGAGAGAGAGAGAGAGAGAGAGAGAGAGAGAGAGAGAGAGAGAGAGAGAGAGAGAGACACACACACACACACACACACAGAGAGAGGGGGTAGGGGAGAGAGAGATACAGCAGTCCATTCTGCTGAGAGAGGGAGAGAGAGGGAGGGGATGGGGAGAGAGAGAGAGAGAGAGAGAGAGAGAGGAGGAGAGAGAGAGAGGGAGAAAGACTGCAGTTCATTCTGCTGAGAGACAGAGGAGAGAGAGAGAGAGAGAGAGAGAGAGAGAGAGAGAGAGGGAGCGAGGAGAGAGAGAGAGGGGGGGGTAAGGAGGTAGAGGTAGAGAGAGAGAGAGAGAGAGAGAGAGAGAGAGAGAGAGAGAGAGAGAGAGAGAGAGAGAGCCATGGTCCAGCATCAGTAAACTAGCCCCTAGGTCAGCTGAACTGACGTGTTGGTCCAACAGGTAGTTGAGTAGATTCTTCTGCTCAGAGCAGCCACTGACCTACTGTACACACAGAGGGGGGCGGGGGGGGGGGGGGGGGTCATTGAACTGTCCCGTTTGTAAAATGTAATCTTTACAATCACACATGTGCTCCTAAATCATTTTCCCACTTCACACAAATCTATTTTTAGTCACAAATGCGAGTGAAGCGCTGCACTGTGGAGCCCCGACATGCTCTGCGTAACACGGCCCACTGCCAGACACGTGCACACACACGTGCACACAAAGGGCCCAAGGGTGCTTGAGCACCTGCGCCTCTTCCCTCAGAGTCAAAAAGTGCCCTTTTTTGGGCTGGTATTAATGGTATTAAATGTCTTGTTTATTTTCGATTGAAACGCTATAGAATATGTGCTAATTATAGACACAAAACAGTTTTTAAGTTTCTAAGGACTGCTCTGTACTCACTGTGAGCTTGGCTATTTTTCTTCACCCGCCACGACGACGTTAATATTGCACACTGTGTTTGAAGGTGCAGCCTTTTCAACTCACTGTTGCACATTCATGAGGTTGGAGGAACGTGGCACAAAACAATTGCTTTGTAATGTTTCACAAGGCAAGACCACCATGAACATTATCTGTCCTCTACTCTCTCTCTCTCTCTCTCTCTCTCTCTCTCTCTCTCTCCCACCCTATCTATCTCTCTCACCCTCTCTCTCTCTCTCTCTCTATCTCTCTCTCTCCATCTCCCTCTCCCTCTCTCTCCACCATATCTCTCTCTCTCTCTCTCTCTCTCTCTCTCCTCTCTCTATCTCTCTCTCTCATCCATCTCTCTCTCTCCCACCCTATCTATCTCTCTCACCCTCTCTCTCTCTATCTCTCTCTCCATCTCTCTCTCCTCTCTCTCTCTCTCCCACTCTCCCACCATATCTATCTCTCACCCTCTCTCTCTCTCTCTCTCTCCCTCCTCTCTCTCACCCTATTTCTATCTCTCTCCTCTCTCTTGTACCAATCTGCAATCTGTAACAGTTTTTCAAACAATCAATCATGAGGTAAAGTGCCAGACAGCAAAAACACTCTGTGCCTTTGGCGTGTCCTTTACTTCGGAGCACCTGCCTCCCAAAAATGTCTCTGCATGTCCCTGCCCTCCCTCTCCCTGTGAGAGGACACGGGGGGGGGGGGGGGGGGAGAGGGAGGGGGGGAGGGGGGGGGGGGGGGGGGTGGGGGGGGGGGGGGGGGGGGGGGGTACACAGCAAACTGCATGCAGGCGCCAGACTAAAACAAGCTGTAGCTGAACGTGGTGTGAACAACAGGGAAATTAGGTGTGAATATATTTAGCATTTCAAACACGGCAGCTTGAGGGATTAAAAAGGGGCACTTCACCAAAAAACAACGCTGATTTATTTTGCGACATATAGGCTGAGGGTTAGACTAGTGTATTCCTGGCGTTTTTTTATACGTTTTTGACGACGTGTCATGTCCTATCTACACAGAAACGCGTTTTTTGGCGTTTTTTTGTGGATACGGCTGAAACGCAAAATTGTGTTTGCGTTTGGAGATACGCAAAAAAAACGCCAGGA